>NC_079155.1:310625-621250 GCF_947563725.1 Argiope bruennichi
TGTTATTCAAATCACGTCCACCAATGATGCGGCGAATTCGATTCAAATATTTCGAGGAAATGCAATTGACAGTGCTCTCGAATGGCCTTAAGAGGTTGACAGAATTTCAATATTAGCAAACTGGTCGGACGAACTGAAATCAACAAATACTATTTCTTGCCTTTCTGGATCAGCAAAAAATTGGCAATTAGCAACAGGAAAAAATTACAACGACTGGACTGCGTGAAAAACTGCTCTAGCATCGAGGTTTAGAAGACGCATCACAATGCAAGAATTTTTAGCTCACCAACGTGAACGAAAATTGAAACACAGCGAGACGTTAGTTGATTATATTTATCCAAAAGATGCTCTTCTGGAAAAAGCTCCTTTTACCATTCCACAACCTGATCGTATTTCTATGATCATTGGTGACATTACAGAAGAAAAGTGACAGATTGCCTTAGCTACTCAGAATTCTATCAAAGTTGAAGAATTGATTGACAGAACAACATCATTTGATGCAATTCGAAGTACAAAACAAGAGAAAAAGCCATACCAATTTTTGAAATCTCAATCAAGATCTCGTAATGCACGTGATGAGCAACGTCGTAAATACAATCCAGCAACTGACGACGCTCGAAATATTACATGTTGGCGATGTGGAGACAAAGGCCATGCTTCATTTATGTACAGTTTACCGCCATCTGAACGAGGATCACCTATAGTCTCACCAAGAAGTACATAACGACAAATTCAAGACAACCAAACGATTATTCCGCTTTCGTCTACTAACAGCTCAACTTCTTATCATAAGAATACACCATGTGTTGCCAATAGTTCAAATTTTTCTGACTCCCACCGCAGCACCAATCGCAACACGAGAAATGCAAGATCTGCGACCATAAATAAGAGAAATAGCAATTCTATAAATTGTATTAAAACTCATATGAATAAGCGTGCATTAATACCTGTCATTATTAATAATGATACCGAAATCCAAGTCCTCTGTAATCCCTGTGTTGATATCACTGTTATTCAACAATCCTATAACGACATCAGACGGCACATCAGTCTATGTGCCGTCTGATGTCGTTATTCACCCATGGACTGACGGACAGTTTCAAGTTGTCAACCACGAAATAAAGCCAATCGGTTGGATTTCTTTGAACATTAATATAGGTACTATTGAACATATGATGCCTAAGGTTGGAATTTGTGCCCAACTGCCATTTCCTCTAATTTTAGGGTTTGATTGGTAGCAATAAGTCCAGGCTTACCACCCAAATGGATCATTATGCATCTCTACACCATCCTCGCTTCTCTCGTACGAATGTATCCATGAAGCAAAACCTAGCATAAACTGTCTCACTTCTAAGAAACTTTCATTACCGCCCCTGGACGATGTTGTTTTGACAGAAGCAACATCAAATTCCCTTTCCCTTTAAAAACAACCAATCCTTAAAACTTAAAAACTTTCTGCGAAGGAACATGCAATATCAGAAATTTCTCCTTTTGGTCGAATTGGCTCTCAAGACTGTGAACGTCCTGAGCCAGAGCGTACAGCATCAGTTGAACGTTATTCGACTCTTAAATCAATTCAAGAAGTAAGTAGTTTTCTTGGATTAGCCAATCAATTCAGAAAGCATATTCGCAATTTTGCTGTTATCTCGAAACCACTTACAAACTCTCCCTCAATGGATTAGAAAAGAAGACCAGCAATGCTGCCTTTGTTTTAACAAAAGATCAACAGCGTGCCTTTGAGACCTTGAAAACTAAAATTACTTCCGCTCCCCCTTCTTGCTTATTTCAAACAAGGTTTGCCAACTTTCGTAGAAACTGACGCATCGTATTCTGGACTAGGTGTAATTTTATCTCAGGATCAGAGCGGAAAACGTCGTGTCATAGAATATGCATCACGAACTTTAAAGGATACTGAAACACGCTACCAGCAATGAATTGGAATGTACTGCCGTGCACTGAGCACTCACTGAAAACTTTCGCCTTTATCTTCTTGGTCACAAGTTCGAACTTATCACAGATAACTATACAACCGCATATATCGTAACGAAATTACCAATCAATCGCAAGCTTGCCCGATATTTGGTAGACTTGACTCAATTTCATTTTACAACTGTGCATCGACCCTGTAGGCAAAATGTTATCGCTGATCATCTTTCCCGTTTTCCAACCCCACCTGTTTGTTTAACAGTTACTGCAAGCTATGAATGAGAAATTTGCACAAAGCAAATGAGAAATGACTTCTGCCAGTATATTTTTTGTTTGCTCAAAGAGGAAAAACCTAATAAAAAGACATTGTCAATCATACGTAATTACAACATCGATAGCAATACTCTTGTACGATTACAGAACAATGGATCAAAATGTTTAGTAATGATTCCAAAAGCAATGCGTGAACAAACTTTGTTTGCTTGCCACGATGATGTCGGAAATATGGATGCCAAAAAAAAAAAAATACTTTACAGCAATGCTATTGGTGGCCGAAGATGAGAAAAGACTAAAACATACATTCGAAGTTGTCACAAGTGTCAAATTGTTAACCGCCGTACTGCAAATGTTTATGGCTTATTTGCAACAATTGCCGATTCCAACTACACCACGGGGAATTGTGCCCGCTGATCACGTCATACGCTTGCCCCAAACCAAAGCTGGGAACACTAACATGTTTGTCCACATTAACCATGCGACACGCTACGTGATTGCAACGTCATCTGCATCGCTCGCTGCGTATACAGTGACCGATGCTCTCTATAACAGCATTATACTTCGATATGGGCCGCCAAGTCTGTATACATCAGATAGAGGAACTGTGTTTACTAGACGCCACACTCAGCGGGTTTTGAGAAAATATAGAATCACACAATCAATGACACCGCAATATTCATCACAGGCTAATAGCATAGTTGAACGTGCGAATGGAATAATTGTGTCCACCTTGAAAAAAATCATCGACAAAAATCCAGAGAAATGGGACTTATTACTGCCTAATGCTTTACTGGCAATAGAATCCCATAGAAAAATCCCTATTCTATTCTTTTAGCTTCATAGATATGAGCCACGCCTTTCTCGAGAACTTCATATTGGAAGTTTCGTAAACGACACTCCATGCAAGGATCAACTGGACCTTCTACTGTTGGTCAGAGCCGAAGCTGCAAATTCTATGTCTGAAACGCATTTAGCGAATACGCACAGATTTGATCTTCATCGCAGATCTCCCCTCAGGGGCTCACCTATTATAGGTGAGAACGGGTTGTCCCAACCCCGAGGGATCTTTACTCCCTTTATGTTTATTCTCATCTACGCATCCTGCTGTCTGCTTATTTCTTCCGTCCCTCGACGGCAAGGAGGGAGCTCTCCATGAGAAGCTGTCACCGCTCTGTTTTTTTTCCTGTTTCTCACAGACAACCAAAAACCCCACGTGTTGGCCGTGCGTGGCGATCCATTAGACGGGTGGTATATATCGGTCCCCGGTGTATCAATCGGTCGGTATCCTAGACTTATGACTGGGCTGTTCAAGGGGATCAAGCGAAGGGGTCACACCTTGGGCTTGTCTTTAAGGGTGGCCACTGTTCCCGGGGGTGGCTCCCAGCATATAGATTCCGGCTAGCATTATGGCAAGTATCGA
The DNA here is from genome assembly GCF_947563725.1 of Argiope bruennichi. Lineage (NCBI taxonomy): Eukaryota > Metazoa > Arthropoda > Arachnida > Araneae > Araneidae > Argiope > Argiope bruennichi. The sequence continues at coordinate 314,248 of NC_079155.1, forward strand.
GGTTGGGATTTTCCAGAGCCGGTAACTGCCTTCCCATGTTGGGCCACGTAGTGGGCAATGCCGTCGGGCCCGAATCTTTTCTAATGTCGCATGGCAACTTTTAATTCACACTATAGTAATGTTTATACTAAATTTTTTGTAATTAGTGCTGAAAAAAATACTTTGAATAATTTATCTCCTATTTTAATACACAAAACTATTCTTTCAATGATTGAAGAAGTGAAATCGATCAAGAAATTAAACGTTAGAAACCTACTTGTTGAAATTACAAATTCAAAACGATCTGAAAATATTTCAAAACTTGAGAAAATTGCAAATACTGAAGTTACTGTTAGTCCAAATCGGACATTAAACCATTCAAGATGTGTTATTTCACAAAGTGAATTTAACAGGGATACTGAAGAAAATATCCTTCATGCTCTCAAAGCACAAAAGGTCATATCAGTTCGTAGAATATCAATAAAGAGAAATAGTCAAAATTTCCAAACAAAAAACATAATACTGACATTTCATACTCCTGTGTTGCCGAAATCTGTCAAAATTGTTTACATTAATTGCCCTGTTAAACATTTCATACCAAATCCACTTCGATGTTTTAAATGTCAAAAATTTGGTCACACAATTTATAGCCTATAAATCTTCTAAACAAATATGCACTTTCTGCTTTCTTCCAGACCTTGAAAGTAATGCCTGCTCATCTACCATACCAAAATGTTGCAACTGTTCCGCAGAACATCCAGCTTATTCAAAATCCTGCCCATGTTACAAACAAGAGAAAGAGATACAAACGTTTAAAATTACCCAAAACATTTCATTTCCATAAGCGCGGAAAATAGTAAACGATAATCCCCCCCCCCCAACCAGGTCTCTCCTATTCAGCAGCTTTAAATCCCTCGCAAACAATTTCTGAGCAAAAATTAAGAAATAATCAAAGATGTTCCACTTCTACAGAATTTGCAACAACACATCCTTCAGTAGATAATGAAACAATTACAATAAAGTAAAGCGACTGGCTGGCACTGCTTGAGATAAAAAAAATCACGGGAGAAACTTTCTCTGCTTCTACCATGTCCCAGAATCCTACCAACCAAGATATTGCACAAATAATTTCTCCCAACTGTTAATTCTTCTACAGTTGATATTAGCGAATTACAATTGAATATTCTTGCATCTTCTACAACGGCTTTATCAAATATCAATAATGTATCAGATAAAGTTCCAATTTCCAATACGCCTTCTTCAAAAGAGGGTTCTCCACTAAAACGAAATTCTGAAAAACTCGAGAGGATAAAAAACTGGAGCAAAAATCTACTGAATTGGTAAAATTAAAAGAATCGAAATCTGCGAAACGTGCAAGAAGACTTGCTGAGAAAAGAGATCAAGGTATTATAAACTCTCTTACAAATAGTGTCCCTACTAAAGAAGATTTTTTTGAAGCATTTTTAAAAAAAAACCCAGTGAAGAACATAATAAAGATCGTTGTAAATTATATATTTATCTTGTAGACTGTCGGATATTTTTTCTAGGCCAAATAGAACAACAGTTATCACCGCTGTGAAGACTGAACATGAAGGATTGATTTTGAATGAAAACACTGCGTTTTGGAAAACCACAGCAAATGAGACACCATCAGATGTTTTTGATCAATCTGTGTATATTGCAATGTAATCATTATAGTGATGCCTATGTTCATAAAAAATTTGTCTATAAATAGAATCTGCAGTGTCAGATTTGGCAAACCAATTGGATTTAAGTATTGTATATTGGGAATTGTCCATGGAGGGAAAATATTGTGCAGTTGGGGTGTGCATGCAGGTGAAGTAGATTTAGGTCCTTGAGAATGTTATGAATTCTAGTAAAATATACAGGTATAAAAAATTTTCGTGCTTCTTGTTTTCGAGTTAAGAATGGGCGGAGTTTAAAATTATGAAAAGTATGATGCGCATTTCATTTAGTTCTAAAATAATAGTGCAGAGATAGCATTTCTCGCCTAAATTCAAGAGAAGTCACAAAGCAATCAACATATAGGCTCTGAACTGGAGAGGTTCTAAAGGTTCCTGATCACAGTCTGAGAGAATTATGGTGAACAGGGTTTAATTTCTGTAAAACTGTTTTTCTGGATGACTCGTAAATAACATAACCATAATCAAGCTTGGATAGAATGAGAGCTTTGTATATTTTAAGCATGGATGGTCGATTTGCTCCCCAAGCTGTAGTTGACAAAACTTTTATTATGTTTAATGCTTTTTCACATTTTTTACGCAATATTTTTACTTGGGGGAGAAAAGTAAGCTTCTTATCAAAGGTAATGCCTAGAAATTTAACTTCATTTTTGAATGGTATAATTACTTCATTTAGTTTTATTTCAGGATCAAGGTGTAGATTTCTTTTTCGACAAAAGTGGATACCAGTAGTTTTTGAGGCCGAAATGGTAAAAATATTGGCATTGCACCATTGTGTTATCTGGGGGTCCGCCAAGTCGAGCAAAAACAAGCGGCACGCCGTAACATCCTTTTCACGAAGCAGTTCAGGCCATTTTTGGCCCCCTATAACTTCGTTGTGAATAAAACTAGAAGCCTGAATTTTCAAAATCCAAGCAGGCATTATATAAATACGGTATGTTTCAAATTTCATTAAATTTGAACCAGTAGTGTAAGAATTATAACTAGTCAAAGTTTGTGAATTTTGTCACTGACTGACTGACTGACTGACCGATCATCAAAACTCTAAGGCACTTCTAGCAGACATAGAAGTTTCAAATTTAGAATACAATTAGTGTTTAGTGTATAAATCAAGGAAAAACTAAAAAATTCGTATAATAATGGACGGATTGATAAATTTCTCGAAGTTTCGAGCATTATCCATTTTGTCGGCAAATTCGTTGCCAAGTCGCCAAATGGTCGCCACGTTTGTCACTAAGCTCTGGGATCATTGGCTTGGCATCCGACAGCATCCAGAAATAAAACTTACAGCTGTAGATAGCATAGATTGCCCCAGATACCTAACAAAAAGAACTCGTGAATGCATAAGAAAATATGAAGACGATGCTTCTATGACTGCAGGCCTGGAAGAGAACATAATTATAAAAATAGGAGTAAAAGTCATGTTAAGTCGAAATATTGACGTACTCCATCCATACAAAAATGACTATCTACAAAAAGAAATGAGATACCATCAAAAACATAACTTGTAAAAAAAACCAAATCTCGCAACTCAGTTCTATCGTAAAAAGTTGTGAGATGCATGTAATACCAAGTCGGTCAATTTATTCAGTCCCTACTTAAGGGTGCTTCTGTCTTAAGCTATTACGTAATTAGCTAACTTAACAACATCTTATAGTAACCATATCAATATTAAAAATCTTTTATGGTTTAAATAAATAGATTGATTTGGCAATCGCATAGATTGACTTGGCTTCTCGGTGAACTTCGGGATGAGACCCCATCGCATGAAATCACAATGTATCTTTACATTAAATTAGATTACATTAACATATTATATTAAATTAGATTGTTTAGTGCGATTGTCAAGTCAATCTATTTATTTTAACCATAAAAGATTTTTAATATTGATATGGTTACTATAAGATGTTGTTAAGTTAGCTAATTAAGTAATAACTTAAGACAGAAGCACCCTTAAGTAGGGACTGAATAAATTGACCGACTTGGTATTAAATGGATCTCACAACTTTTTACGATAGAACTGAGTTGCGAGACTTGGTTTTTTTACAAGTTATGTTTTTGATGGTATATTATTTACAGCAGTCTGCAACTTCTCTCTATAAAATTCATGTGCATCCCTGCACAGGAGATGTACAGGTCGTCAACATATAAGTAACCTTTAACAGAATGGGGAAGTTGTTTTAAAATATTATTAATTTTTAAAATAAAAAGAGTCACACTTAAAATATTGCCTTGAGGAACTCCCTCTTCCTGAATAAAATAGTCAGAGTATTCGGATTCTACTTTGACACGGAACTTCCTCAATTTTAAAAAAGTGGGTAAGTTGCCCCTTAATCCGAGGTCATGTAAATCCTTTAAAATACCGAATCTCCAGGTCCGATCATACGCTTTTTCAATGTCAAAAAATATCGCAACCAGATGTTTCCTTTGTAAAAAAGCCAGAAGAATATCAGTTTCTAATGCGAGTAGGTTGTCAAGAGCACACCGAGCTTTCCTAAAACCACTCTGATGAGGATGAAGGAAGTGGTTAGACTCCAAATGGTAAACGAGTCTTCGATTAATCATTTTTTCTAAGAGCTTGCATATACAACATGTTAAAGCAATTGGGCGGAAATTTTCTAAGTTTTTTGGACCTTTTCCAGGTTTTAATATCGGGATTACTATAGCTTGCTGCCAGAGAATAGGGAAATACTGTTCATTCCAAATACGGTTGTATAATAACAGTAAAGCGTTTTGGGATTCGACGGTCAAATTTTTAATCATGGAATAGTTAATCTTGTCGGGATCCGGTGAAGAGTCCCGAGTACTGGCGAGACATGACTGAAATTCGGAGAAAGTAAAGTTGCAATTATAGGGCAAATCAGCTCGAGAATAAAATTTTAGTTTTTGTTCTTCTGCTTTTCTTTTATACTTTAAAATTGAAAGAGGGTAATTCTGGCTGCTGGATGTAAGTGCCAGGGTCGAAGCAATAGAATTTGCTATGTCTTTAGTGGATGAAATGTTACTCTGTTATGAATTAAAACAGAAGTGTAGCTTGATGTAGAAACACCTGATGCTCTCTTTACTTTTTTCCATAGCTCATGGCTTGAAATCTTAGAGCTGATACTGGATACAAATTTTTGCCATGAAAGCCTTCGCTTCCGACGTTGTATTCTTCTCGAAACTGCTCTAGTCTTTTTAAAATAAACAAAGTTCGACGCTGTTGGATATCTTTGGAAGATACCCCATGCTTTTCGTTGTTTTTTGTATGCGTATTTGCATTCGTCGTCACACCAAAGTTTGTTTTGCTTTTTTCGTGTACCGGATGATTTCGGGATTGAATTATTTGCTGCCTCAATTATAACATCAACTATGTAATTTAGTGCATCATCTATGGTGGAGGATTGGATTATATCGGGTTGAATATTAGCTAAAATGGTGAATTTTTGCCAATTTGCTGCATTCAGGATGTATTTGGTTGGATGGGAATGATTATTTGGGTTACATATGTTGTCTGAGACGATCAGGGGGAAATGGTCACTATTATACAAGTCATTATCTACTGTTAAATTAAAGAATGGTAAAAGAGATGGAGAACAAACTGCTAAATCAACTGAATGAAAAGTTCTTGTAGGGAGATGAAAATGAGTCTTTTCATCTGAATTTAATAGGCATAAATTGTGGTCTGTAAGGAGTCGCTCGATTTGCAAACCACGGGAATTGGAATCGGGACTACCCCAAAAAGGACTATGGCCATTGAGGTCGCCCAAAATTATGAATGGTGACGGAACCTGTGAAATAAGATTATTGAGTTCAGATTGAATAACAAGTTCATTTGGAGGTAAATAAAGGCTGCAGACAGTAATCAAAGAATGCATCTGGATTTGAATAGCAACAGCTTGCAGATTTCTGTTCAGGTTAATAGGCATTGAGGGAACGTGGTCAGCTGCAAGGATAGCAACGCCACCTGAAGCTCGATAATGAATATCATGTTTGGAGAAAATTTAATAATATCGGATATTGTGTTTATCCGTCTTGAGATATGTTTCTTGGAGTGCAATACTGGCGGGATTATGCTTGTTGATAAGATCTTTAAGCTCTGATGACTTATTCAGGAAACCACGACAGTTCCAGGAAATAAAAGTGGCCATAAAGACAAGCACTGAAGGAAAAAAAACTAGGAAGAGAAAGATTTATCTTCAGCGTCGCTAATGGACATATCATCATCAGATGGATGAATTTTAAGCAGGGCATCAGTATCAGTTGTTAGGGCTTAAGAGAAAGAGAAACCTGGTTTGAGAATTCTGTCCATTACAATTTTTCTAGCGTCGGGAAAAGATATGCTCTTTGAAATTTTTTTGTTTGCATTTCTTTTTCTATTTTAAATTTTGGACATGATTTGAAATAAGATGGATGTTAGCCGTAGCAGTTTGAGCATTTCGGCGTTGGAGCAGAGCAGTTATCACTTTTATGATCTGGGAGAGAGCATCGGGCACAAATTTCTCTGGTCCCTTTGCAAGCTGTTATTGTGTGTCCGAATTTCTGGTATTTGAAGCAACGGTGTGGATTTGGAATTTATGGCTTAACTGGACAGATTATGTAGGCTATTTGCACAGATTTTGGTAAGACTGGTGTATTAAAAGTTAAAATCAGATCTTTGGTCTGAATTTTTTGGTTATTTTTCTTGATACTTATTCTTTGAACGTCAATTACTTTCTGCTCTCTTACGTTTTCCAAAATGTCTGCTTCAAGGTCTCTCTGGAACTCTTTCTCCGAGATTACTCCCTTGGTTTGGTTAAGTGAACGGTGTGCAGTAACAGTAACGGGTATTTCTCCAATTTGCTTCAATTTCATTATGTTTTGAGATTGCTGTTTGTTTTTTATTTCAATTTACAGATTCCCATTGTTTAATTTTTTGATAGTTTTTACTTCACCTACAATTCTAATAATTGCTTTATGTATCAAGAGTGGCAATACTTTTTTCAATGAATTTTGTTCAGATGCAATAACAAAAAATTTATAACAAGAATTACAATCAGTATTAACATTAAGAGCCATGCGACATTTGAGAAGATTCAGGCCCGACGGCACCACCCACCATGGAGCCCTACAAGGGATGGTAGTTACCGGCTTTGGTGATTGCCAACCTCGGCACTTGCCATGATGCTAGCCAGAACCTATAAGCTGAGAGTCACTCCCGGGGACAGTGATCATCCTTAACGCCAAGCCCAAGGAGTGACCCTTTCGCTTGATCCCCTTAAGCAGCCCAGTCATGTGTCTAGGATACGGGCCGATTGATACACCGGGAACCGAAATGTGCCACCCGTCTAATGGGTCGCCACGCACGGCCAGCACGTGGGGTTTTGACTGTCCAAGAGAAGCAAGAAGCAAACAGAGCGGCGACAGCTTCTCATGGAGAGCTCCCTCGCATGCCGTCGAGGGATGGAAGGATGAAGTATAAAGAAGGGGCAGGGTGGAGTAGGAAGAGAGAAAAGGGGAGAAGGGGAGAGAAAAAGATTAAAAGATCCCTGGGTACCTCGGGATTGGGACACCTGTACCCACCTAAAGAAGGTGAGCCCCTGAGGGGCAATATTCATTTGGAACCTGAACTAAAATTAAATGGTGAAAATATACCTTTTGTCAATGAAATTCGATTTTTATGTGTTATCTTTGACAAAAAACTTACCTTCCTGCCTCATATACAGCAGTTACGGAAAAAGTGTGAAAGGTCTCTAAATATTCTGAAAGTATTATCGACTTCAACTTGGGGGTGGTGGTGACATAATCTCCATTCTTATGATTTACAAGGCAACTGTACTCTCTAAGCTAGATAATGGCTCTGTAATTTATGGTTCTGCCAGGAAAAGTATCTCATTTTACTCACAAACATTTACTTCATTTAGACACAGCTCCAATTTGTGAAAAATGTAATACTATAATTTCAGTTCGGCATATCATACGTGAATGCCCTAAATACCGCTTTCTAAGAGTAAAATATTTCGGCAGTGATTATCGAAATTTGAAAGATATAATTGGCGAACCTTTCTATATTAATGTATTTTCATTTTTACTTCACATCAATTTCATGCATAATATCTAAAATTCTATCTGCACTTTGTTATTTTAACTTTACATCCCTTTACTGTATTGAGTATATTTTTTTGAATTTTAAGTTAACTCGAGTTTGGACAGCTTGACCAGTATTGGCCCTTGCGCTATAAAAAAACAATCAAATCAGATCAAATCGTCCTTATTGCAAACGAGATACACCAATCATCGAAGAAGATGATAGCTTGGAGGAAGAGAGTGAATCCGCTGCAGAATTGCAAGATGCAGCAGAGGACCTCCTAGATGTTCCTGATTGAACTGGACTCTCATCTCGTCGCTATAGTTTTTACTTGGATAAACAATTAAATGTTTTAAACGCTTTAATTTAAAATTTGTGACTGTCTAAATTTCGCATTGAGCGGGACCGAATGTAAGGTTCACATTTTTGTTTAATGTTATAATTTCAATATTCATAGATATTGCGTGGCAATAGCAGTTTGTTATTATTAGTTTCGCTACTTGTATCTGATATCGCATAAGAAGTGTTCTCGTCCTTTCATATTAAATGTTTATTTCTGTACACAGCTTCTGTAATAAACGACTTCTAAACGCAAGCGCAAATACAAACGCAATTCGAATTCTTGTCTTTACTCAAACTTAAAAAAATAACAACAGTTTCAAACTTAAAAAAAAATGAAAAGTTGAGTTGATCCAGCTATACACAGAGAGTTGAGTTGTTATAAAATATAATGTGAGTATCTCGTCTATAAGCAATAACTGTTTAACGTCACAACTGAATTATCTTTTACATTCGACCATCCTTACTATGGAACGACCTCGTCCCTCTAATACAGCTTATAGTCTTTCAAGCGGTGTGGCATGCGTCTAACCCTTGCTGGTTGAGTGTTCTCTATGCATGAATTTTCATCGGAACCGTCATTGCAGTAACTGGTAATTAGGTCCTCACTGTCACCATCAGATAGATCTTCATCTTCTGTGATAAGATGAAACAGTTTCAACTCAGAAGCGTGAGCGGTAGTTGTATAACTAGGTTGTCTTTTTCTCCCCTGTCCAACTGTGCGTAGGTCAGTAACTTGATAAGTATCCGATGATAATACCTTGATGATTGTTAAAGGACATCTGTACTTAGCTTGAGTTTTAGAATTTCTGTAATAAAGTTTAATCAGGCAGTCATCTTATAACCACAATATCACCCATATTGTAATTTTGTGCTCTACATTCATGTTTGTCATAATTCTTTTACATCTTTTCTTGCGCAAACCTAATATTTTTCTGGGCATCTCTTTGCAATTCGGTTGGCTTCACGTACTCATTGGACGTTGTTAGCAGATCTTGAGGAAAATGTCCCAATTTTACTGGTGTGTATCCATACAAAAGTTCAAAAGGAGGTTTCCCAGTCGACTTACTCGGGGACCAGTTAATGCATCGTTGTACTTCTGGCAATATCTTATCAGAATCTTTGTGAGATTCTGTTTAAATACTGGATGATATTTTTGGAATGAGTATTCGATTAATGTGATCAACTTGTCCATTAGCTTGCAGTCTTTGACTAGAATTTAATGTATGCTTGATTCCAAACTGTTTGCAATAGTCTTCAAATAAAGATGATGAGAAACAACTTCCTCTGTCTGTAGCGATACGCCTTGCACAACCAAAGTCATTTGTAAATTCGTCTAGGTACTTTAAAACGTTTTTAGTTGAACAGCTAGGACATGGACGAAGACGTACATATTTAGTCATATTGTCGATAAAAACTAACAGTTCCTTATTCCTAGACGTACTTGTTACAAAAGGACCAAGAAAATCCATGTGAATAACTTCAAATGGCCGACTTCCAGGTGATATAGAATTCAATTTGCCTTGGCCTTTCCCCCCTGATACTTTTGAATATGCACATACAACACACTGTCTAATATGTTGCTTAATGCAGCTTGTCATACGGGGAAACCAAAATTTTTTACGTATCATTTGAACTACTTTTTCCATTCCAAAATGACCAGCGAAGTCGTGGAAGAGAACTGCAAGGTACTTTCGCATTGATTTAGGCATTACAAACAGTTTTCGCATATTTTGCAAATCGCCAGATTCATGATGGATGCATTCATCGCCAGATTCACGATGGATGGAAAGTATTCCATCTATGAGATCAAAGCTTTCAGCCAACTGCTTTTCTTTTCGGGTTCTTACTTTCTGTGGCTTTTTTAAGGAAGATATAATTTTTTGTAGATCCTTATCTTGAGCTTGTATAAGAGCTACCCGGTCTTCTTCAGTAGAGATGTAAAATACTTTAGGCTGACTAGTTAGTTCTACAGGACTCGTAACTTCTATTTCATCTAATGGTGTACATGTTCTCTCTTCAATTGGTGATCGACTAAGAGCTTTTACATGAGCCACTTTTGCATCATCTCTATGTTTAACTTCGTAATCAAATTCGCTTAATAGTTACGTCCATCTTGCAATCTGAGGTTTAATGTTTTTTTGTGAATGCAAATATGTTATGGCTGAACAATTAGTGACCAACGTGAAATGTAAACCTAATAAGAGAGGCCTAAGCCTAGTCATCGACCAGACAGCAGCTATTAGTTCCAAACGGCTTGAATGATACTTCTCTTCTTCTTGAGTGGTTCGACGGATTACACAATAAACTAACTGAAATGCATTATTATATTTATTTCGTTATAACAGCATACCTGCTAATCCTACTGAACTAGCATCGGTGTGTAATTCAGTTTCATCCTTTGGATCAAATAATTTTAATGGTGGTCTAGATATTAACCTAGAGCGAAATTCTTCAAAAGCTTCATATTTATCTACAGTCCATATAAATAAAGAATTTTTCTTTAGTAACCTTGTGAGGGGTTCAGCAACGGAAGCGTAATGTGCTATAAAGCGGCGAAAGAAACTCGTAAAGCCAAGGAAACGACGTAATTCATCTTTGCTCTTAGGAACCGGATACTCGGCAATTGCAGCAAGTTTTCGTGGACCTAGTCGTATTCCACCTTTATCGATTACAAAACCCAGATATTCTATTTCTGACATCCCAAATTCACATTTAGACAATTTCAATGTCAGTCCAGCATTTAGCAATTTTTCGAGCACTTGTCTCAGCTTCTCTATCATATCATCAAAATCGGTCCAACCAAAGAATATGTCATCACAAAACATGAGACACCGCTCCATAGCAAATCTCCTAAAGCGAAAGACATGCCTCGTTGAAATACAGGAGGTCCTTTCAATAATCCAAAAAAATAAACGTGTTGACTCATAATGTCCATCAGGTGTGGTAAAAGCCGCTTTTCGTGAGGATTCTTCATCCATGGGTATCTGATTGAATCCCTGGCAAGCATCAATGCAGAACAAATGCAGAACAAATTAAAACCTGAAAGTCTCTCAAGCAAATCATCAATGCATGGAAGCGGAAATTTATCTTTAATAGTCTGCGAGTTCAAATGTCTGTAATCAATTACCATTCTTTTCTCTCCAGTTTTCTTTGATACCAGCAAAACTGGACTACTATATTCTGAACAACTATCCCGAATGACACCCTGTCCTTTCAGTTCTTGAGCTATTTTTCTTAAAACTTGCCTTTCGTAGTTAGATGCTCGATATGGTGAACGAGATACAGGTTTGCTACTTGGATTCTCAGTTATATGCAGTTATATATGCAAAATTTCTTTTGTTAAAAGTACAGTAGGAGTTGAATTCTTTTTTCTTCTATATTAAAGTTACATTTGTTTTCAGGCACCCAATTTCCTCTAAAAATTGCACGATTTTTCTTTAGTTGTAAATGTAAATTGATTGAATTCATTATAGGTACTTGTGTTTTGCCATCATATACAGCCAAAGTAACACCATTAGACATATTGTCTTGAGTACTGAAGGATACATACCCATCACTTTTTTTACCCTCACTAAAAACCGGTGACCCATTGAACTGTGCGTGGTTCAATCACAAATTCTTTAAGAGTCCTTAACACTGCTGTATCAGGCATTTCATCCTTTTGAAAATCACGTAAAACGCTCAATTCATCAATATTAACTAATTTGGATCTCCCTTGATTTCTAACTATAACCACATTGGGAGAATCAATAATATCATTGCCTATGAGGACGTCAGGACCCTCAAAAGTATCATCAGTCACAACATAAAATAGCACTTCATGTAGCTTTTCTTTGTCAATAATCACGATAACAATAATGATTCTGAGTGATTCTTTCACACCTCCAATACCTCTAATTGGAACAATAACTTTTCTGTTTATGTTTTTATTTAACCGTTGAGCAAAACTATATTTCAACATAGAAATGTCAGCTGCGGTATCCATAAGAACACTTGTATTTTCTCCTTCAATACTGATATTCTTTGTTGTGTTATTAACGCGACTGCCAGCCGAAATTGTGTTGACTGATGGTGAAGGTATTTTATTTGGATATTCTTTTGTCCCGTGACCCTCATTCTTACATGCAGTGTAAAATTTTGGTCGCTTGGGCTGTGCACAATCACGAGCAAAATGTCCAATTTCAAAGTAATTATAGCAGATAGTTGGATTGTTTTTAAATCTACTTGGATCAGTTTGTTTACTAATGGCGTAATTTTCTTCTTTTGCAAACTTAATGCTATTGAGTTTACTACTAAAATGACCACTTTTCTTGAAATTATCCTTTAGTTCAATAAATTCATCAACCTTTTCAGCAAGCATGTATGGGGAAACTATTTGTGTCCATTGATGCAAATAATTTTCACGGATTTCTGGAGGTGTGAGAATTTCATTTGATATGCGATGATTTAATCCTTCAAACTCGCAAAACTGTTTATTTTAAGCTCTGCGGTCTACCCATTAAAAAATATTTCCAGATCATGATAATATTCTTTCCATGTCTTACCACAAGTACTCTCATGTGAATAAAATAATTGCCTAAATTTTTCAGCACTCAATTTATAACGCTTAAGTAAAAGTGACTTCACATACTCATAATTTTCGGACAGTTCTTCTGGTTCTCTCATAATCATTTGCGCAATTTCAGTTGGAAACTGATTAACCAAGCATGCCATCCACAGCGTATTTGGTATTTGTACTCGTTTCATGACTCTCTCAAAGTGAACAAAATAAAGGCCGATGTCTTCACTACTAGTACAAGATTTTCTCAATTGTGACTGCCAAACAACTTTTTGCGCCGATGTTAATAATTCTGAGTCAACGAAATCTGAAGTTTCAGCAGCAATCTCTAACTTTTTAAGTTCTAAAGCATGGTTCTTTCTGCTTCTCCCCGCTTTTCTTGTCTCTCGGCGTCTTCCCGCTTGGCTTGTCTCTCGGCTTGTCGATCCTGTTCAGCTTCTTCAATTAAAATATCAACCATCCCTCTTATCATTTCTTCATCATAGTTTTTACTATTTAATATTAACTTTCACAAATCTGGAATTTTCAAGTCACTAGATGTAACATCTTCGAATAATTCTTCGGCTACGAAACGTAACTGTTCCTTACGACGTCGCATTAAAAAAAACATTTTGTACTTTAAACAGAATTGAAAATTAAAATGACCTGTAAATTCCACTTCTGAATTGTACGAAATGACTTCTAAACGTAAATGCAAACACAAACGCAATTCGAATTCTTGTTTTTACTCAAATTTAAAAACGTAGCAACAGTTTCAAACTTTAAAAAAAATGAAGAGTTGAGTTGATCCAGCTATACACAGAGAGTTGAGTTGTTACAAAATGCAATGTGAGTATCTCGTGTATAAGCAATAACTGTTTAACGTCACAACTGAATTATCTTTTACACGTCTTTCCATTGTTAAGATAATCCTCATACAAAATGACCACCTTTTATAATATGTGGTCTCATTCTTTTGATAGAAAAAACACATTTTTTTTTGCATTTCTTTGAAGCAATTGTATTACTGTGAGGAAATTCCTATTCATTGGCCGGGATTGGAACACACTTGCTTGGGTTATTTACAAATGCATCTGCACTGGCGGAAACATTCCTCTCCATTGCGGATAAGCCCGTCTGCTCTTTTTTTTTTTGATGCAAAACATTTCGCTTTAATTTACAGTTACTTGCTGGAGATTTATGAAATTCACACTTGAATCGCTTCTGATCTGGTTTTGAAGGTTTCATCCCCCACAACCACCCAACGTACCGCTTTGCTCTATTTTGTCAGTAAGCAAGCAAGTTTCCCTCTCACCATTCGGAAAAACGAAAAGAGATGCAGAGATGATTCAAAGATTATATCATCGTAAATAGCTTCCACAGATTTTGTAAAACTTCCTTTCAATTTCATTTTGTTATCTGGATATCCTGTCACATCATTAACCTAAAATGCTTGAGCTATATTAAAGACATTCAGTGTTCCTAAATTTTCGAATGAAAAAAAAACTCACAGCCATTGAGTAAATTCCTTATTAAGATGAACCTTACTTGATCGAAAAAAAGGATACTTTCCTTGAAATTTCTACGTTTATTACTTCGATTCATTCTCCACTTAACACGATGCCTATCAAAATATAGATTGCAACTATATATCCTTGGCAATGAGCAAGAAACGTTCCTAGATCAATAATAGCCTTAATCGAAACTTATTTATGACGATAAAATATATCTGTTTCTATCTATCAAGTCTGAAAATTATCACCTGGTCTGGCTGTTATTATAGAAGAACGATAACAATCACATTACAGCAGAACGTTACCCATTTTCTGTGCAAACAAAAGCAATTACCGGTCTTCAATAAACGAGTGATTTCGTTGTCAAACATCGACTGTAAATTAGAAAAGAAGAAAAAGAAGGGCCGAGTTTCAAATAATACTTTGGGGAAGGATATAGGGGGTTCATACTTCTTTCAAAGGAATTCTTTTAACTGATAAATTGCTAACGTTTCCTTTGCTATCTTCCATTGTTTAACTTTTCAAAGACAAAAATTTTAACTTCAGATTCATTTAATTTATTTTACTCCTATATTACAATGAAAAAAGGTATATTTTTCGAAATGAATGAATGCATGTGAGATCTACAGTCTGCAATTCCAACTAATTACGCATGCATTTTGATAAAATATTATTTTTGAAATATTTGGGATTTTATCCATAAAAGAAAAGTGTCAACTTGCATGTGTTAGATCCTAGAAACGTCATTGTAGTTACACTTGCATATATGTACATGTGTATATTTCATACTTCCTATTGAACAACTGAGCTAAATTCAATTAAATTTTACTATTTATTACTTAAAATAAAGGGAAGAACATTGTAGAATTTTCAATGCGTAAAAATAAGTTAAATTGTTTGTAATTTGACACCTTCCCACTTAAGTTCCGGAGAAATGTTTCTAGACCAATTGTTTTAAACCACCTAAAAATTTTAAATTTTACCTTTTCGAACAAACCGATTTCATACCTTTCCAATTTTTTTCATTAGTTGTTATTATTTTTTTAAAAAAAAATTAATATAGAAATGTAAATGATTTTTAGACAAGGATATAGTTTTTGTTAAGCAACGGAAGACTTTACCAACTTCTACAACATTTTTTAATTTTTTTCTTTCCCGTTATATATACCTTTTGATAATGTCTTTCATAGCATTAAAGTAGTGATTTAACGTTGTATAACTCAACGTTTTGGCCGATGGCTAAAAGAAAAACGGGAAAAGTAAAGCTTTTGCAAGCAAGTGAAACATATGTTCAAAGACGGCAGGAACTTCAAGCTAAGAGAAATTAATCAAAATTTGGTATTTATCTATAACCGATAAGGTGAAAATTTTCTCGGAAATTATGTTTTTATACCATTTTAAAATTAAAAATTTTGCTTTTACATTGATACCAATTTTATTAAATTGCCAATAATTTTCTGTGAAATTCTTCATTTTATTAGGTTTTTAAAAGAAAATTTGGTATAGATGATACTGAAGTAAGGAGCGTAAGTACGTAAGTAAGCGTAACATTAATACTTTCAAGTTGTCTACCACTACTTTTTTTTTTCAAAATTTCTCGCTTACTTTGTTTTAAAGTAGTGTTATAATGGTGACTAAACGAAATGCACCTCTAATTTTCTATCGAAGGCTTAGGAAAATAATCCTTTCTGACGCAAATGATTTTGTTATTGCTGATGAACAAGAATACATGTGAAGAACTTTTGCCAATGTAAAATAAAAAAAAAAATTCTAAGAGAAAAATCTTTAAAGGTAGAGAATAAACTATTTGCTGATCTATTTATTTGCTATTCTATTAATTTAGTTTATTTTTTTATGTTTTATATTTACGGAAAATTTACTATTTTATTAGCTGTCTCAAATTTTTTAAATCTTTCTTATTAGTATTTGTGAACAAAATCTGCAGCATTAAAATGACAAATATTTACTAATAAAGGAAATCCACTATCGCCGATTTTTAAAATTGACTGCTTCAATTGATATACCAATTTTAATTAAAGATAGTTTTAGGTGCTATTCAGACTTTGCATATTATAATATTTTATATAAAATTTATTTTTAGATTAAAAAATTATACATGAAAGGGTTTAATCCCTAGGAGTGCCGAGTGAAACTTTAAATAACTTATAACCGCTATCACTCTCATTTCATTTTTTCTCTCTCCTTGTTTGCGATGAGAGCCAAAAATATGTATTTCTTAAAAAACCAAATCTCATTTCTTTGTCACTCTGTTCAGAAAATGTAAACTAACATACTTAAATTAACATATATCTGATTTTAGAATAATTATCAAATTTTTCATCAGTAGAAATTTTGCTGAATATCAGATATGTATGCATCTCCGACAATGAATAAGGGGTATTTACCCATTTCACAATTGTTTTAGCCAAAAGTATCTTAAATATTTACGAAATAGTACAAAAAAGAGAAGGTTTTGAATACATATTATATATTTAATATTGATTCAATTAAAATCGTGATAAAAAGATTTTTCTGTTATGGAAGAAATTAAGTAGGAAGGAATATAGGAAGTAATATGCAGATTACAAGGAATAGAGGCAGTAAAGGAAAATTTTTATTTGTTGATTCATTAGCATTTGAGAAAGGTTGTGCAAAGGTTGGGCATGCTTTAGCTCGTTTGAATTTTACTTTTATAATGTTTATCATTGAAGCGAGGGTAAGATAGTGTTTTATCTTTATTCAACTTAAAACAAACTGATTCATTTTCCAAAAATGTATTTTCTTCTTGACAACATAGAAGAGGCGAAATATCATTCACTTACTTCTTGATCACAGGACTTCCTTATTCATCAGGACTCTCCGATTGAAATTAGGCTCCTGCTTATTTGTAAAATAATAGTTATCAATAAGCATGAATTTTTCGAAATTTAAATCAATTTAATATTTATCTAAAATTTAATGTATTCTCAAAGATTTCTGGGTATATTATCTTACATTGCACCTTATAATTAAAAAAAATATTTTCAGCTATATGAATTTTATTTCCATGCAACAATTTATTTAATATCAATTAATTTTTCGAACTTTTTCAAAAAAAAAATATTGTAAGATAACTTTTGTTAAAATAATGTGATTCAAATCACTTTTATTGTTCCACATCATCACTTATTTGCGTGTTCTTTCCTCGGTTACATTTATGATAAAGATAATTTTCACATTTATGATGAAAATTTTATGTTTTCTCGTCAAATATATTATTAGACAACAGTTAAAACTTAATAAATGGTTTAATCCATCCTAAAAGTTGACGAAAGTATTGTGAACTTAGCGATAGAACAATATGTTTTCCGAAATATAATGGAATTTATTGTTCCTATCTCAGCAATAATTGCCTTGAAAATTTTACTTTATAAACGAAAATTGCAATTAAATGAGCCCCCATTTATTTCTTGACTTTATAATTTTGACTCGCTTATATACTCAACGTTACCCAGGATTAAAATAATTCCATGTCTAATAATTTTAATACAAAGTCTTTTTATAGTCTGAAACCTTTTTTAAAATTAAAATTGGAATATTTATTGAACCAGGCGGCTTTTAGAAACCAACGATAATAATTTTTTCCATATCTATAAATAAAATCAGTAGTTGTTCTTGATCAAATTGCTAATCATCTACTTGTAAACTTTTCTTTTAATGTCCTTTCAAAATTTTGCTAATGTGTTTGGGCAATGTACTTTTGTTCTTCAGCAACAGCAATAAAAAAAATGCTATAAATATTACTCAAGTTGATTTTTGAAATAAATTAAAGGCATTGATATAATATTAAATTAAAATAGAAGTATGAAAAAAATAAAAGGTGAGTATGAGCAGGTCAAAGCCTCATCATTTGTCTAACAGCGGAGACCTCTTAATAAAGAATATTCTCTACATGAAAGAAATTATTATAACTATAAAGGCAAAATTTTGTATTTTAAGATGATATGAAACTGTTTCTTTTAGAATAGTTTACTCCGAATTTATTGCAGGAAAGTAGCAGTATTTCGGGTAATTTTTAATTAATTGAATATTTAATTAACTTTTACATTTTCAAAAGATGACAAAGTTCTTTCTCTTGTCTTAAATAATTAGTGAACACACAGGCTCTAAATTTATGTCGATTGCTATCACATTATTAAAAAATCACCACACAGGAATAATTTTTGACTCTTTTTCCTTTTATTCCGGCCATCATTGCTTAGCAGCACGCTGCCTTGCTACCGCACACACACTCGCTCACGATACACTGAAGTGTTTTTCCCTTTGCCGGAAGAGGGCAGCACAAGTGACAGGTCGGAACAATAAGCATGCAAAGTTTGGTTGAATTCAGTCAAGTGCTGGAGGAGCTCCACATTGCCAGCTGCAATGGTTTTAGTTTGTGTTAAAATAAGGCGATTGGATTTCTTTGAAAAATTGAGGACATTGGATTCTAGATCCCGAACGGAATATAGAATTTTTAGAATAGAATAGAATTAGAATTTGAAACGGAATTTTTGTGGTTTTCCTCTGCCTGAGCATTCGGATTGTTTCTTGCTTTATCATTTGATGTATAAAATTTTTTGATGAATCTAACAGCTTCACATTTTGACTTCTTACCGCAGTTAACTGATTTTGTATTTATTTCTAAACAAAAGGTCTTTTAAATACTGATTCGATTACAAAAGACGTATGGATTATACATTGTTATTTTTCTTTCAAAAACACGCTCATGATCGTCACTACGTCACTAAAAAAAGTATTCGTTATTATTTTAAGATTTCTAATTCTTACAATTTTCTAACCAATGAAGGTAACATCTCATAAGAAAATTTTCATTAGTTGCATAATCCTACGTCGTCTTTCATTTTTCATAGAAGCAACTCTTTCGAAATTCTATGGGAAGAATGACGTTGAGGGCAAAATTTCTTTCATTTTATCTCAGGATAGACAATATCTACCTACGCCTTCCGGACAGCTTACATGGATTTTCTTTTAATTTTATAATTCAGTGAAGATATTTAGAGACCAACCTAAATTCAAAAGTTTTCTTTAAAATGCATACGTCACACAGAAACTGCTTTATAATGAGGAAAAAATGAAACATGATTTTTTTTTAAAGTTTAGGTACAATAGAAAAGTCGTCTTATGGGTTATTTTTAAACAACTTAGTCCATCACACAATATATTTTCTATGAACTGTTTCAATATCTTGCAATTAATGTGTTGATTAGAGAAGAGCAGACAATTTAATTGAAATTAGAGATGAGTAGAGAATTTTAAAAATTTCATCAAATGTGTAATTTTTAATACTTACTTCATTAATATAAAAGAAAGTCCGTGAAAAATTAAAATTCTTAAATCCAGTTTTTAGTTTAAAAGATATACATGCAGTGTAGAAATGTTTGTAGTAGAGATATAGGGTGTCCCACAAGGTATGAAGCGTCCAATATTTACAGATTTGGATAAAACTCATCAAGACGAGTGTTTTGATATACAGCAAATGGGGTCCCGAATATAGCGTCATAATCTAATTACACGAAGAACGTTGATTACGAATCCGACATTTTGTATTCCAAATTACGATGCATAAAACGATTGCACGACAAAGACGCTTCTTCAGGTGACTACGCAAATTTGTGGCAACCACTGAAGTGCGTCTGCAAGTGAATAGCAAATTCTCACCGCAGCACATAAAACTATAAATCAGGTTTGATGAGAATGAGTCGGGCGTCACTCGCTAAGAAATTAGTGTGTACCTACTGTACGTAATCGTTGAGACTCTGAAATGAACAAATATTCAATTGAACATCATGTTTTGATCTTGCTGACTTATCATGAATTGCAATCATCAGCGGCTGAGGTGAAAAAATTCATCAATGATTATAACATAAACGGCACGACTATCAAAATAACGTACGAAAGATTTAAGGAGACTGCCACTGTGTTAGGCAATGTGCTGGTGATGGGGAAAAAACAAATGTGCGGAAGAACGGAAGCTAATGTCCAGAAAGTGAAAGAAGTATGGTAAGCAAGTCCATCAACTTCGATACGACAGATGGCACGACAGCTCGACATGTCCAAAAGCAAGGTGCATCGGATAATGAAAAGGGATGCGGCTCTGTTCCCTTATGAAATTCATTCGGACCGATCAGGATTGTTTGAGGGGATTTGATTATGCAAACACGATGGTTAATAAGATCGAGTGTGACGAAAAGGATTTTAATCGGATCTGGTTCAGTGACGAAGCGCACTTCCACCTCCGAGGATATGTTACCGATCCGAATTGAAGGCTCTGGGCCACTGAAAATCCACATAAAGCAATAATTCGGCCATTGCACTCCCTTAGGCTCACAATTTGGTATGCTTATCCGCAGAAGGCTTCATTGGGTCAATTTTTTTTTAATAATAAGTGAATCTTTTTTTTGACATATTAAATGACTGTGTTATTAGTTTATACAAGATAATGTCAGACTTCACCGCCCTCAGCAGAACTTCGATCTCTTAGCGGAACGATAGATTCTATTACGAAAATAGGCAACGGTATAGAATGGCCACCTTACGCCTAAGATCTTAAATATGTGCAACTTTTTTACGGAGATGTCTAAAAGACACAGTTTATCTCAAACAGCCTGGACGATTTAAGAGCAGAACCGAGGACAAGGAAACTGTAACAGAAGTTTTTCAGAAAACAATTGCAAATTTCTTTTCCAGATTTCGCCATATAATTTGTTTGAAAGGCCGACATTTCCAAAATCTGTTGTATTGAAAGTTCTCAATAAATTTTCAATTGGTTTTTCCTCATTTATTGAAGATATTTCTTCATTTATTTTCATACCACAAACCATACACCTTAATTAGACTATGATGCTATATTCGGGTCCCTCACAAGATGCATATTAAAATACTCATCTTGACGCATTCTGTCCGAATCTGTAAATATATGACGTTGCATACCTTTTGAGATACTCTGTATATGTGTAGAAAGATTTGGATTTTATTGTAGTTGTCATATCTTATCGATTTTTAATCCGTTTTAAATGCAACTAAACGGACACGGATAGAAGGTGTTACAAAGTAGCTTTTCCATTAAAAAAATTGTTAAAAGGATGGAAAAGTAATAGGAAGCATTGTTCACTTCCTGTGCTTAGGAACATAATAAATTTCCGTTGTTGAAGCAGCGATATGATGTGTCTTAGCAATTATTTATAATCCACAGCGAAATTGTTATTCGTTTGGAGGAAATGCTACCCAAATCATAACGATTGCTGAATGCATGGATGATGCATGGAACTGCATGGGATTTCCCGTTCCTAAGATGTGTCAGACGTACTTAGTGACGAAGCCATTGAGATAAAAACCTCGATAACTGACAGCGTATTCCATGTATGTCACCGATATACATGGGTGGTATACGTAAAACGATATATGTATATTGATATATGTATACCGATATTCCTCGATATGTATGTATCATTGATATGCTTGCTGTAGCGTGTTGCCCACGCACATTCATTACAAGTACACTGGGGGATTTTCTCAATTTTTATCTCTTGTGAAGATTGTGACACATGAAGCAATGCGTGGGCATTCATATATTCCAACATGAATTGCAATGCTATAGAACTTGGGGTCACTGTTAACCCATATGAGGATTCACTTCTGTGATCCTCATTATTTCCGTTTGCAGTCCACAATAATGAAATTCCAGCACATGAGATATCTGTTGTTCCAAGAAATAAAACATTTTTGCTCAGTAAAGTGGCAATTTCTGAGAAGCACCTGTTAGCATAAGAGCGATGAAACTCGAGTGCAGCTCTCGCTGTGAAATGGTGTCAATTTATGAGAACTTCAAAATGGTCGAAGTATTTTTTTTCCTAGGCTTCATATCTCTCTCTCAAATTTCGAAATTTGGAAGTTTAGTGATAAAAAATGTCGTGTTTTTCCTGGAAATGGCGCGTTTCTGTTTCTTCTTATTCTTTTTAGACACTTTTGAAAGATTCTGCGCATTGTTATTTTGAAATAATATTTCTCAGACAGATACAGACGTTTCATGCAATCGGTGAATGCGCTCCTAAGTATATAACTATTCCACTAGTTAGAAATAAAATTCGATTAGGATTCACAAAACTGAAAAAGAAATAAGATATTCTGCCCGCTGCTGCCCTTTTCTAAGTGTTTTTTCCAGGACATTGCTCCGCCATCAAATCATCGAGGAAAAAAGGCTTTTTAAGCCAAAGCCGATAAACGAGATCAAGTCAGCTCCTCGCCTCATTGCTCTATTAAATTGATACTTAGAGTTTCTTCGTCTTGGCGAACAGCTTCGAAATTAGTGGTCAGTGTAATAATACAGCGTGGTCACTTTTATTGCCTTAAAGTCGATAAAGAGTGTTACAGTTTCTTGAGTTTAGCAATAAAAAGATGAACTTTCTTGCGGTGATCGAATTTTCACTTTGATTGCTTGCTGCTATTTTAATTTTCGCTTGGAAATAGAAAGTGAAAGTAAAAAGATTTTGAAGTATTAGTTAATAATATTTATTTCTTAAATTTCATTGATTATGATATTTATTTTATTTCTATTTTCATGCTTATATTAATTTAATATTTTAAAATTTAGAGTTTACATTTCAAATTAACATTTATTTGAAACAGATATGTGAGCTAAAAAAATCGAAAGGTATTTCACTTTTTCCATCATCACATATCAATTGATGTATCGGAAAATGATATACACAGCCATTAGAGGACGGGCAAATATATTTTGAGAAGAATGGATGTCTTTAATCCTCTGACGTGTGTATGTATTTAATGTCTTAAATAGCTTCAATTTGAAATAGGAGAGTAATTGAATCTTCAAATGTAACTTCGTTTCTTTAATTAATTTTTTAACGATTTAATTCACGATTTCCAAAAGCCACCAAGAGGGGAGAAGCAGACAGAACCCCTCACTATTCTACAGTTGTTTGATCTAAATAATTTAAAACAAATTCATTGCTGTTAAATGAAAGTATAAGAGATGCAAACAATTCAAATAATTTTCTTTTTTACCCAGTAAAGTTCGTACCATTATTTGAAAATAAATATGTAATCTCACCTGGCCTAGACACAAATCTTCTAAAATGAATAATAAGAAAATCAGTCATTAAGCAACTGAGGACCTCATTTTAGTGCACTGTAATGGTTACACTTGCAAATAAAGTAAGACAAATTTTTGTGATCTTAATGCAACGATAGTAGCATTATAATCACAATGTGTAGCAATTTACAATTATAGAACAACATAATTAATACGAATGCTGCAAAAAAAAAATTCTTTTTAGTGTTAATATTTGCTTTCGCAAGTTCCTCCTTAAATAATTATTTGATAAACATTTATATCTGTGACAAATGATGCATTTCTGTATAAATGAAAGGATAAGTTTCTTGTCATTTATAATCTAATAGTTTTGTTTTAAAATTCTGGACAGTAAAGTATGTTCTGTCTGCATGTAAATTATATAATATTATTAGATAAGCAATTGTATGTTGATCCAGAATAATTATAGGATGCTTAAAATTAAAAACTAATTCAGAATTTTATAAATGACCTCCCGCCTATAAATACCTTCATTAGTCAGAAAAAGATAAAGTAAGCTTAAAATGCTTTAGGCTGGAATATTTTTAGAAACCAAAATTCATTATAAAAACGAATAAACTGAACCCACCTTAAAACCTATTTCAAGCTTCTTGCCTTTCATTATTAGAAAGAGGAGCACCTGAGATTCGTTCTTTACACTCAGAAAGAAATCTTAAAAGATAATTATAACGACTATTTCAGATGAAGAAAAATAATTTGAAATAAATTGTTCATAGTGTTATTAGTATATAAGAATTGGAAGCAAATAAGCTGCTATGCAAAAAAGGAATTTTGTCTTTTATTCAGTTAAGACATTTGCATTTCTTTCAGCCTCATAATCGATGGATTATTGTTGAGGCCATTTTGAACTGCTCAGTGATAAGAATAATACCCCATTCATCCGCAGGGACACTTTTAGCAGAAGCTTAAAATAGATCTCCCGAGATTAACTGTGTTTCATTCTGATGCAACTCAGCTGCATTAATCATACGGATTTTAGATTTAGATTTAGATTTAGATTTCTGGTGCAAGATCCTGTTGCAGAATATGCTGCGCCGAAGCAACTTAAAATTTTCACAGCAAGATAAAAAGTAGTTTATCGTTACAAGAAGTGCAACTGACAGTGTTCAAACTAGTCAAAAGTTAAGGAAAGAAGGTATTAAAATTGTAAGTTAAATTTCATGGATGATACCAACATCTTAAATAAAATTACATCATAGCGCCTGCTTCGTTTTGAAGACCAGTTGGCCAATTGTGGTTTAATAAAGTGAAGCTTGTTGTTAGTTTCCATGTCCCATTGATTTTGACACTGGCGATAGCACCAATGAATACTAACTGTACGCATATCTTTATAAGAAATACGTTGGGGCAAAATTACGCTCGCTGACTTAACTGCTGTATCTGCGATTTCATTTCCAAAAATACCCATGTGCGAAGGGATCCAGGAAAGCAAAACTCTAATATTTTTCAAATATAGAAGACGTATATCTTCTTCACTTCCTGTAGAAGTGGATGACCGAGAGATGCAGAACACTCAGAGAGTCCGTGTAAATAGCAGACTTATGGATCTGTTGTTCATAAATATATTTGAGGGCTAAGTAAATAGCAGTTAATTCCGAGGTAAAAACAGAAGTAAAAGGACGAAGTTTATAACTTATAAAGCGATGACCATGAACAAATGCGTAACCCACATGATGAGATGACTTAGAATCATCCGTAAAAAGGGGTTCATTAGAACATGATGTTAAAAAAGTGAAATAAAAACCGAGCTATCAGTGTCTGATTTTCTAAATTGTTTAAATGGGTCTTCATAGTGTAATTTATTTTCTATCCATGGAGCTGAGTTTGAACTATCAGCCGCATATATTTGTATATCTGTAAAATCATTTGGTAATATTCTTCGTATACGCAATCCCAAATGAGGTATGTAGGATTTGCGAGATTAAACAAACGGTCGTTAACGTCATTCTGGATTTTCTCATGAAAAGGATGGCGTTTATTGGAGAAACTACGATAGAAATAAAACAATCTCCTATTAGACAAATGAGGCTCAAACGCTTCAGCATATAAACTAGGTACTGGTGATGTCCTGAATGCTCCAATGCACAATCGGAGAGCTTGATGGTGAACAACGTTCAAACGTTTAAGGTAAGATTGCTTAGCAGAGCCATAGATAACACATCCATAATCAATTGTTGATCGAATGATACTTCGGTAGACTTTTAACAAGCACGATCGATCAGCACCCCAAGAAGTATTGGATAAAACCCTCGGTATGTTTAGTGACTTCAGGCCTTTACTCGGCAAATATGTACAGTGCGGAAGGAAAGTAAATCTTTTATCAAATATAATTCCTAGAAATTTTTGCTGATCCTGAATGGAAATTAGATTATCGTTCAAGAATAACTCTCGCTCTGGATGAAGAGGACGTTTGCAGAAGTGCATTGCAACTGTTTTCTGAGGAGAGAATGTGAAACTGTGTTCATTTGACTGAAACTGTGTTCATCTACAATATTATTTATCGCTGCCTGAAGCTGTCTCTCAATGTATCGCATGTCACGGGCGTAGCAAGAAATTTGCATATCATCTATATACAGTGTCTTGCTAACAGTTGCTGGTACAACAGATAAAATAGGATTAAGAACTAAAACAAAGAGTGTCACACTTAATATATAGCCCTGTGAAACACCTCCTTCCTGGCAATAAACATTGGAATAGGTATTCCCAAGCCGCACTTTAAAATATCTCTGGTGTAAAAAAATTTGAATAAAGAGAGGTAAATGCCCTCTAAATTTAAGGTCGTAAAGATTTTTCATGATCCCGTATCTCCATGCTCGATCATATGCTTTATTTATATCAAAAAATACTGACACCAAATGATTCCTTTTCATAAAGGCCGTTCGAATATCCGTTTCCAAGCCCAAAAGATTATCAATTGTTGAACGATTCTTTCGAAAACCGCTTTGAAAAGGGGAAATAAATTCATTTTCCTCCAGTATATGAACGAGGCGTGCGTTTACCATTTTTTCAAACACTTTACACAAACAACTGGTCAGAGCTATTGGTCTATAGTTGGATGGCTCTTGTGGGTCTTTTCCAGGCTTTGGTACGGGAATTATTATAGCAAATTTCCATTTATCAGGAAACATATGCTCTTTCCAAATTCTGTTATACAGGAACAATAGATTTTGTAGGGATCTATCAGATAAATGCTGCAGCATTGAATAAGTAATTCCATCCAGCCCCGGTGCTGTTTGTTTTGAGACAGATAATGCTCTGCTCAACTCCAAGATAGTAAAATCAGCATTGTAAGACAAACACTTTTTTGTTTTAAAGCGTTATTTGATGTTTTCTTAGTATTTTTTGTGCGTGAGGAAAGGTTCCGTGTAATTACTCGTTGAACATACAGAGGCAAAAGCTTTTGCAAGAGCATCAGCCATTTCCTGAACACTGGAAATAACTTCCCCATTCTTCTTCTCCCCAGAGAGGGTTATGACCATTTAGATCACCAACTATGATGAAAGGTGATGGTAATTCATCCACTAAGGCATTAAGATCTCATAATTCTACCGAAGTACTGGGTGGCAAGTAAAGACAACATATTGTCGTCAAAGAAGGGTTCAAGACTCGAACAGCAACAGCTTGCAAATTTGTACGTAATGGAATGATAGACGAGGGTGCATTATGGGATACAAGGAGAGCAACACCTCATCAGCTCGGTCAGATTCATTATCCTTTCGGATAAAGCTATAACGTCTGATTTTCATAGTGTCTGACGGTTTCAAATAAGTTTCTTGCAGAGCTATACAAATCGGATGGGTTTCCTTAATTAAATCTTTAATATGAGTTGTTTTGTTACGGAAACCACGGCAGTTCCAAGAAACAAATTTGGCCATCAAGATTAAGATTTATCTGGAGTTTTTTTCTTTTTTTCTCCACCTGATTGATTTTTAGAGATAGTAGAAGGGTCTAACTCCATATCGGAGAACTCAGAAGACGATGTATAAGTTTTCAAGAAATCCTCTGCCACAATGGGTCGATTCAATAATGCTTTCTTTTTTGTTCTTTGCTTTGTATTTACTTGACAAGCTTTAAGAGATGATGTCGTGGAGATTTTTGTTTTATTACTGCGATTACGTTTGGCAGTTTTATCAATTACAGGGTAACTGGATGACAACGAAACAGAGGAGACTGCTGGCAATTTTGTAGTTTTATTTTAAACTGAACTAGTGGGTGGTAATTGAGTTATGCGAGAATCGGTTTAAACACTACTACATATGAGTGTTGCTTTAAGTATACCAGAGTAAGAGGCACCAACTTTTGGAGTTCTATCATTTATTAATTTTCTTGCTTCTGCGAAGGATATGTTTTTTCGTATTTTTGTGGATATCACCTCCTTCTCTAGAGTCCATTTAGGGCAAGACTTGGAGATAGAAGTATGAGACCCAGAGCAATTAACGCACTTCATGGTGTCTGAATGGCAATTATTTATGTCATGTCCAGATTCAGCACATTTTGCACACATGATCATTTTGCTACGACATGCTTGCTGTGAATGGCCGTACCTTTGGCATTTAAAACACCTAAGAGGGTTAGGTATGTTTGGCCGAACTCTACAAATTTTGTATCCTGCTTTGACTGATTTAGGAAGAACTGGAGTTTGAAAAGTTAATACAATGTGTTTTGTTGGTATAAGTTGACCGTCACGTCGAATGTTAATACGACGCGCGGCGCATACTTGCTGGTCTGAAAATTCTGTTACAAGATCTCCATCAGATAAGTCGATGAGATCCGGCTCGGAAATGACACCACGTGAAAAGTTTAAAGTTTTATGTAAGGCTGTTTGGACAGGAAAATCTCCTAATTTGGTGAGTTTACTAATAAGAAGAGCTTGCTTCTCGGAAGTCTGCAACAAAAGGTCACCAGAACGTAGTTTTTTTATATTTTGTACTTCACCAATTGTCGATTGTATCAATTTGTGCACAAGGAAAGGAGAAACTCGATGAAATGTGTTTTGAGTACTAATAATCATGAAACGAGAATTGGATGATGCTACAACGACGTTAGATTCAAGACCCATATGATATAGATTAAGGTTCGGGCTCGACGGCACCGCCCACCACGGAGCCCAACAAGGGATGGCAGCCACCGGCTCCAGACATTCCCAGCCTCGGCGCTTACATGGTGCTAGCCGAAACCTATACGCTGAGAGTCACCCCCGGGGACAGTGACCACCCTTAACGCCAAGCCCAAGAAGTGACCCCTTCGCTTGATCCCTTTGAGCAGCCCAGTCAAATATCTGGGATACCGGCCGATTGATACATAAGGGACCGAAATGTACCACCCGTCTAAAGGGTCGCCACGCACGGCGAACACGTGGTGTTTTGGCTGTCCATGAGAAGCAAGAAGCAAACAGAGCGACAACAGCTTCTCATGGAGAGCTCACTCGCTTACCGTCGAGGGATGGAAGAATGAAGAAAACAGACGGAGAAGGAGGGAGAGAGAAGAGTGGGGAAGAGAGAAGGGGGAAAAGAAGAGAAAAGGGATAGGGGAGAGCAGGAAGAGAGAAGAAAGAGTAAAGATCCCTGGATACCTTGGGATTGGGACACCCGTACCCACCTAAAGAAGGTGAGCCCCTGAGGGGATTAATCATAAGGAATACCGTTTAAAATTTCCGAAGGCTTTTTGTCCACAAAAGATTTCCATCTCCAAAGATGAGTTGCAAAACAGTAATGGTTTACTGTGGAGTCAATCTAAACGTGAGATGGTATTTCAACATTAGTTAAGATCTGAAGGACATATTTGAAAATATGGCTAGAGGCAATGCTCCCAGGATTTCCAGTATGGGAAGAGACACTTGTTAATTAACAACTACTTTAGTTTTAACAAATTTATGCTGCTTTCGTTTCTCGGAAGAAGTCATTTGAACACAACAGATGATGGCTGCATAGCATCACAAAAACTTTAGAGATAAATGCACTTAGATGCTGTTTGAAGCCATCTGGACATTTTCATATGAATCCTCAGATCTTTTTGCAATCGCAGTAACTTGTATTTCCATTCGTTGGAAAATGACGCATCTCAGTTAAGATTCAGGAGCCACAGTTGTTGATAAAACACTTTCAACCTAAAAGACATAGTCATAGCAAGTAAAGTGAATATAAGATTTTGGTAAATAGTGAAATGAAGGTTCTTTTTCTGTGTTCAGTTTCGAAATCTATAAAAATTTTATAGAAATGTCTTTTTATTATTGTGATATTTAAGGATACACAATTACCTTTTTTATTAAAAAAAAATTGCTGGGGACAGTAAAATTCAAAGTAATTTATGTCTTTTTTTAGATTATATTATTAAATTAATTCTGATGTATTTTTTAGTACCATTGTTTAAAAAGATTGAAAATTTTGAAGTTTTTAAACTTTTAGAAAATGTTTAATTCTAAGTGTTTTTTTATTATTCCAAGTAATTTATATTTATTATATTATTACCAATAAAATTAGTATAGAATTTATGATTTTGTTAAATTTTAGTATTTTTTTATAATTTAAAACAAAAAAAAACACTTAAAAAAGTTTAAAATATTAACTTTTGTATTTTTTAATAACATAACTTAAACTCTTAGGCTTAATCCCATACTAATTCTTCTTGTAAGCGTGCATAAAAGTGCCTACAGAAATTTCAAGTCTCTATCTTGAAAAAAACAAACGATTTAGATAATAGAATATGCATCAAAATAAATAAATAAAAGCCTGAGGAAAATACATTTGAAGTTTGTCATCAGAAGTTAATAATGTTTTAAGGGCTCTAATTTTTTATATATTGTTTCTCAACTATAATATGTATAAACACACTATTTTAACTGAAATTGCCTGCATAGAATTTTTCAAATTGTGACTTCCCAATATCAGTATCGATGGTTACAACAACAACAAATTATTCAATTTATTTAGAACATAATATTTTCACAAAATTTTTAAACAGAATAACATAATACATGTATTACATAATAATGAACCCTTTCACAAATAATAATAACAGAAAGTAAAAAGAACCAATTCTGTACATAGTGCCTTTTAATTTCTTTTCACTGTTCTGGTTTAAACAATTTAGCTAATTTCATTTTTTTTTTCATTTCGCTTTATATTTCACTGAATTTATCTTATTTCAAAAGAAAGGTCTCTTATAATCAGTGTAATTAGCTAAACGTTTCGATGTGTATCAAAATTTGCTTTGATATGCACTGCAGATACTAGTGAGCAGATAATACTATCTGCTGAAAGTTGATTTTCAGAAATATTATTTTCACTATTCTGCCATCTCTTCAAAATATTGTATTTTATAACAACTCGAGAACGTTTGATCGTGGCACTTTCTCGACAAAAATCTGAATAAAAGTAATACAATATTAACATCAAAGTTTCTTGATTTAAAAAAAAAAAAACTTTGTGTAAAAACTAATACTAGTTTAAAAAGACAGTTTTATGAGCATTAGTTGTTTAGTAATAAGAAAACCGAAAAAATAAATAACATAAACAGATTTACGAGGAACATAAACAAACATGAAAGATTAAAAAAATTATTAATTAATTAAATTTTAAGAAAGGGAAACGGATTCAAAATGAGAACGAAACTAGCATCGCCCCGTCAACTGTGAAATTTTAAGATAGATAACAATTAGAAAATGCAAATATCTTAAAACATATTAGCCCTTAACTGGGGAGGTGAAATTTTAGGACTTAACTGGGGAGGTGCGGTCTACGAGACCGCATTTCATTTAGACTCAAATAAAATTTTCTAATGAATGTATTAGTATGAAAAAATGCCAATATATTTTTCAGATATTTTTCTTGATATATAGATATGTTTAAAAATTTTTCAAAATATATTGTCATTAAAAAAAGTAAATGAGTTAGAAGAAACATTTTCTTCTCAAATGACATGTTACAATAAATTTCATACTTGAAAATGCATATTACTTTTTACTTTTCAAATCATATTTATTTTTACAGTATATGAAGGTATATAGAAGACAATTTAATTTAAAATTCAAAAATTATATGAAAAATAAAAAAAGACAATGGGTAAAATTGGACCTTTTTTTATCGGCTTGTGTAACTTTCATAGCACGGTTTTCTAGGGCATTTTAAACATACAGGTTAAGAACTAGTATAAAAATCAACCTATAAATTTTGTATATATATCTCTTGGTATATTAATATATTTTATAAATTCTTCAAAATACATTATCACAAGAAAAATTGATTATGTTTGAACATACATATCAAAATCAGTTCAATGCGAACTTTCAACGAAAAACTCTTCTGTACAATTATACTTATCACTAAAATCACTTTTTGCTTCATTTAAAAGTGTCTGAAGCACTGCTTCATAATAGTATCAGTAAACTGGATGATATTTCGGGCCCTAAGTTTTAGCACCATCTGCTAAGCCTTGTTTATCTCTGGGACACTAACAAAGAGTTGCGGTCTTAGGGACCGCGCTCGAAGAAATAACTGAATTATTTTAAAAAGCATATGTTGAAATCGGTCGAAAAAGTGAACGTGTATTGAAGGTCACAAAACAGGAAGCTATAGGGTCAATCCATTCAATTGAG
Source organism: Argiope bruennichi (assembly GCF_947563725.1). Lineage (NCBI taxonomy): Eukaryota > Metazoa > Arthropoda > Arachnida > Araneae > Araneidae > Argiope > Argiope bruennichi. Next base: position 346,113 of record NC_079155.1, read on the forward strand.
CTAAAAATAGAATAGGGGTGATAGAAAATCCATCGCTAGCGGTCTCACAGACCGCAAGTCCCCAGTTAAGGGTTAGTATGTCTAATATAAAATTTTTAGCCAAGTTTTCTAATTTTATGAGCTATAAAAAATAAAACCTTGATTTTTTTTTCATTTTTAGGGTATTGTGTATCCTTAACCTTTCAAATGAGATATCTAGGATTTAAGAATAAAAAGCACTCGATTGTAGGAAATTCATCTTCGCCAAGCGTTTATGACCATAATTGGCGCGTCTGACCATCGACTTTTCTAAGCAAAAAATAAATGAGCGAAACGTCTCTGTAGGACGTCATTTCGCCCAGAGATCTAATCCACGGCTAACTTTATGAGATATATCGTCTAATCTTAAATTAACAGAATTTACTATTTGTAATACAGGGTTGATCACTAAATATTCTGACATTTGACAATTTAACTTTTTCTGTCATAAGGATTGATTAATTTATCTTACAGTAGGCAGTTTCTGAAATAGAAATGTGCTTAATAATACTATTAGTTCATCGGTTAAAAATCTTATCAAATATTGAAATTTCTTGAAATATTGATTAATGATTTCTGAGTTGATGGTCAATGAGCTATTGTCATGAAAGATCGCCGAATAAATGGTCTTAAAAAATTCAGACATTCGGTATATTTGCTGCTAAAGCGAAGCATTTAAATCTTAGCTTCAATAGAAGGCATATTTCAAATGGGAGTACTTTTAGAAGTAAATGCATCATTGGGGGAATGATAAAACTATTTCTGTTTCTAAATATTGGATTTATTAATTTCATAAGCATTTTTTGAATAGGAAGCATCATATTTAGAAAATTCTTTAAATATTTGCTCGATTCTTCTGAATCTACGTTTAGCTTATTTAGGCTTAATGCTTCATTAAAGTTTTCACGTCCTCAATTTTTTTAAATCGGATTCGCTTAATCGAGCCCTATTACGATGAATTAAATATAAAGTTAATGAGAAATTTAAAGTCGTAATTAATATTTATCTTACAAACATCAGCTATGCGCAGTTATAAAATACAAGGGACGCAAAGGCCTTGTGGTGAGGGTTCTGCTTATCACCAGGAAACCGGGTTTCAAACCAAAATCGGAGAGACTCAGGTTCGAAATCCAATTCCATTGAAAAACCGCCGTGTAAGCTAGTCTGGTGCGCGTTAATCTCCATTGGTGTGGTGTAGAAATTTGGAGAGGGGATGTCAGCTCAATTGTCGTTCTTGTCATCTGACCGTGGTTCAAAATTACGAGATTCATCCCTAAATAGTCCTAGTACTGCTTTAAAACAGGACATTAACTAAACTTAACTTATAAAAAGCATGACAATGAAACAAGAGTTTTGAATTGTAGTCCTGAAGCATCTTACAAAAGTACAAATTAATATCGACAAGGATTAAAGATATTTTTATTTGTAATAATAGTAAAGATGCATGTGTGGTCCTCTACTGGCCAAATCGTTTGTCCTACAGCAAACGGTATATATAAATTTTGAAGTAAAGACAAGTGCACCATATATTTATTATCATTTTAATATTTAATCTTAATTATAATTTTTAATCATATTTTCCAGCTTGAGCACTTTATGAGAGCGTGGGAAAAATTAGCTTTTATCAGCGCTTTGAAATCACGTTGACAAAAACTCAAATTCAAAGATTAAATTAACTCTTACTGCAAACTAAACATAGGAAAATCCAATTTTCTGCATTTGTTTGCCTGAAATAATATAAATATGAAATCAATGTTTTCTTTTTTAAAATTGAAAGCGAGAAAATGTATTCTGTGACATTTTAAAATAGCTATATTATTCCTTCAATCATTCAGTTTTATTTAAGGTATACATGTTTCAGTACACAAAAGATATCCACTATAACCAGAGTCCAACAGATTATTTCTAAATACTTATTAATTATCGTGTATAGTAAAAAAAATGGTCTAAATGAAGTAAATAATTATATGAATCCTTAAATGTTTTGATTCATTATGATTTTAACTTTTTATATAGAGCCTCTGCTGATATTAAATAAAATATTCTTGAAACACTAATATCTTTTTACATAATGTTCCCCTATTTTGCAATGAAAACTAATTTAGTTTTGAAAATTTGAATGTTTTCATTCCATATAAAGGCGCGATTTTAGACCTCTCAATCGAAAAAAAAAATGCGACACTCGAAGAAAATGCACCGATTAGCGCTTGGACTTTCCACAAGATCGATTGTTCAAAATAATAAAATTGTTGATAAAATAATGATGTTGAAACCTTTATAGTTCAGTCAGGCTTCATAGCAGAAGAATGAAATATTGGATTGTCAAGAAAATGTAACTGAATATGATTTAAAGGATCAAAGGACTGTATAAAATTCATACTTCATGATTGTTTTCAGAAGTACATTTATTGATTAAAATAAAATAAAATATTATTTACCACATTTAAATTATTTTGAAGGTGAAACTGAATTTTATGATGAATCAGAAAAAAAATTATTTAATAATTCTTTGAAATATTGCATAAATTATTTTAAAAGTATTCTACCAAAATATAGAAATGCAAAATTTACTAAAAAGTTAACAAATTTAACACATACATGGTTTGGAGGGTGGAAATGTTCACCCTGGAGCGTTGTTTTTAAAATTTTAAATAATTAAAAATTAAGCGAAATTTAGCATCTTCCCACGATAACTTTTGAAAAAATATTACAGAAAAAAAGTAATTTTTATATAAACTTAAAGAAAAAAATTATATTTTCAATAAAACAAATATTTAAAATTTTTTTAATGAATTTAAAGATATATGTTAATGAAATTAAAATATATGTATATAATATAAATATATAAAAATATATGTATATAAAAATAAATATTTTAATGAATTTAAAAACTTATTTTACAGCAATTTATTTTTCAAAAATTAAAATAAAATTTAACTTGTACAAGCTTATTAAGCTTGCATGGGAAAAAGTAAGCTTTTATCGAGCTTATTTTTTTATGCTTTGCCAACACATTAGCAAAAGCATAAATTAAAAATACATTAACTATTAGTGCAAATTAAACCTAGAAAAGTGTGACTTTCAGCACATATCTACATAAAATATAATAAATATAAAATTCAATGTTAAAAAAAAAGGAGAAACATTTTTCTGTGATTTTTTTTTACAATATCTATATTATTAATTTAATAATTCAGTTTTATTTACAGCAAACATAGCTCAATATTCACAGGATAGTCACTCTAAATAGGACCCAACAGCTAATTTGTGAACCTTTAGTAATAAACATACATCTGCTTACGGAATGGTCTAAATAAAGTAAATAATTGCATTTTATGTAACTTGAGTCAATAAATACTCAGTAAATAATACTAAGAATTTAAAATTTTTATATATATCCTTGACCCTGTGAATATTATTTGGCAAAATATTCTTGAGACGCTATTGTTTTAAATAAAAAGACTTGCATTCTGATTATCTAACCTAATCATTTGAATTGAATCATTTTGGAAAATCTGAATATGGCTGTTCAATAAAAACGTGGCATTTTAAATGACTTCATTGTTCGTCTGAAAGAAGAGACGCCAAGCAGCTCCGAGGGTTTCTGATGGACCTAAGATTACGAAAATGTTGATTGTTCTAGAATTATAATATTCGTAGCTTCATAAAGCGGACAAATTTGAACAAAGAAAACAAAAACTTCTATTCATTTATTTAAAATTTGAAGTGTCAAGAATATTTCGCACATTACTATCCTTTAGGACCAATAAACTGTACAAAATTTAGACTTTATAATTTTTTTAAGTATATTTATAGAACGAAACAAAATAAAATATTATTATTGACATCATTTAAATTCTTTAGAAAGTAAATGTAAAAACTGAATTTTATGATGAATCTGAGAAATGTTTGCTGAATAATTCTTTTCGAGATACTACATGAATTATGAAATGACTCATTAGTGTACACAAGACTTCAATGTTGTGCAAAACTCGGTTTTCTATACTCTTTATTTTTTAACACGCTTAGTAAAAAATATTTATATATTTACTGCAGTTTAATCATTCACACTTTAACTGAAAAAGGAAAGGAAGCTAACAGAAAACTATAAAAATATATATAGATTAATGAACAGAATGCCCTAAGGCCTCCATAATAGTACGAGTAAATTATATGACTATCAAAACTAGAAGATTAATAATATTTTGAAAAAAAACGCTATTACAAGACTAAGTGAGATAAAATATTTAAATAAAAATGTTAGCGTGAATTATTACTGGCAAACCGGCTGCTCACCAAAGGTGGCGAGTGCAGGTGTAAACATGAACCTTCATTGTGTACCAAAAAATTGTGATGGAATAAAATAGACGGTTACCTTTAACCTTAATATAAGTAAAACAATACGAACGTGAAATTTACTTCCAATTAAGAACAATATATTCATGCTCATGTGAAAGAAAATTCAGTGAAAAACAATGTACTAATAATGAAGATGAATATGTGTGTGTCTGTATGTGTGCGCGTGTTTTTATGTGTAGACTGGTCCTTTTGATTTACAGATTAAATTTGGCAAATATATATCTTGAAGGAGTGATGTTTATCTCCAAGAAATCGTTCTGAAATTTTGGAAATTTTATTAATTAAAAATCAAGCAAAGTTTTCACGCTTCTCCGGGGTAACTTCAGAAAATATTATTGAATATAAAAGATTTTCACATCGCATTTTAATCATTCGAATTTAGCAGTCGTGCAAATGTTTCCTGTTTGTAAAGAAGGTTTTTTTTTTGTCTATTTTTCAGCAAGAGATTACATTACTGATTTGGAGTGCAAATCGGTTCCATTGCTTTTTCAAATATTTAGTCGCGACATTTCTTTCCATTGTTAAAAGCTAAAGAAGGATTCTATTTTATATTTGTGTAGCTTATAAGACGAATAAAAAGTGAATTCGCAAATCCGTGAAGGTTACCAATACCGCGAAAGTTATCATTAATAAGGAGTTTAAACAGAAAATTCCATTTTTAATAGTAATATAATGTCATAAAACTGGCCTAAATTAAGGAATTTCATGTCTACAATAAACAAAAAATATGCAGAGTAGACGATTAAAATTACGGTATTAATGAATAGCAGTTTCACATGAAATTATGTCTAAGCGATTAAATTGAAAAAAAAAATATTCCAGAGAATCTGCAGAAGGGTGGAACGAAAATTCAAAAATTGTTATGTTAAAACAAATAAAAGTCACCATGAACTATATAGCATTCTCTTAAACATATTGTAAAATTGCCCATGGTTATCAGAAAATAAAAACAATTACCAGTAACTGACTTTCAAAAATATGATTTGACATTTAATTTAAAAATCCTGATTTCTTCTGTGATTGTGATTTCTCAATCACAATCACAGTAAAATTGTTTAAAAAAACAATAACTTCAAATAATTTCCCGAAATTTAACTTAAATAACACCATAAAAGAAACAGATTGATAAATTAAAAATGGGAATACAGTTATAAAAATATAGAACGTATTCCATGTGAAATCGATACAAGGTCACCAAATAAATATTCCAGAGAATCTTTGATGGGCACGTCACGGGAATTTTACTAAGAACCAAGATATTTACAGAAGATGAAACAGTAACAAGTATTACTGAATTTACAAGCATACAAAAGCGATATTAATAAGAATATTATTTTGCATTATGATGGAAACATTATTTGGAATAACAATGAACAGAGCAATATTACGAATTAAGAGCCGTGTCGTTGCGCCCTATCACTGCAATTTTAAATGATTTAGTTTTAAAAAATTCAATATCGTTTTTTTTTTAAATTCTTACTTGTAATGCAAGCGATGATACAATCTTAAGATATATGTTACTAGTTTTAAAAGAATTGAAATATATACTAATACGAGTGAACTAACGGTTATGAACTAATACTGAAAGCAAGGGTACAAGCAATCCGCGCTCATGCAGCTTTTTGCAGTCGTTGAATACTTAGCTTTGTTTAGGGAATGGAATGTGTTAGAATATCTTCCTCGACAGCAACGTCCATGATGAAGAATGATGTTACAATCTCTCATTTTCTCTTTCACTTCTGTCTTAAAGCTACTTAAATGCTACTGCTTTAGGAGGGTTCTTATTCCTTCTGCAAAAAAGAAAATGCAATTTCTAAAATTTTAACTTTCTCGTCCCTTGTACCAGTTTTTTTAAAGCTGTTCATTTGTTTATTGATCTATATTATATTCATGGCAATTTTTTCTCAGATTTCAAGCTTATTATAAACTGTTTGTTGTGGCATTTTTCCAGTGGCAAGATTTTAAGTCCATATATTCGCATGCTGCAATGTCAAGAAATTTTTTTATAAACGTTTTTTGGAAATTAGAAGAATTCCATATGAGTAAAATTTCGATAGCTTTAATAGCTTTCCATGTTATTTTATTAATGCAATTACACTTATATGATGAAGAACTAGACCTGAAGTTTTGTATACCAAGTTTTTTTTATTTTTTATTTTGATAGCGGTCTCTTTATAAATTTCTGTCACCCTTAAGTTGCAAATATCTCAGTTCTTTTCTCTATATCTAAATGCAAATAAAATAATTCAATACATTCTCATTTTTGCTGCATGTCACACAACACCAAAGACCGCACTACAAACCAGTTCGATGAAATTACAGTTTGAAGCTAGAAAAACTGCAATATATCGCCTGAGAATCCCTCTTTCCCATAACATAACAAAGATCCAATGGGAAGATCTAAGCAGCCTGGTTTATCACCCTTCACAGCATCTCCATCTCAATCAGATCTCATTGGAAGATAAAGAATTAAATATAGCTCAAATGAACAAATCAATATTTTCACAGATAGCTCGAAGACAGAACACGATGTTGGAACTGCGTTCTGCATCCTGATTATTGGCATTTATTCCTACCATTGGCTGAATGACAACAACACTATTATTCAAGTTGAAGTCCCTACACTTAATGAAGCAGTCAAATATGAGTTTCAATTTCCAAACATCACCACTTTTAAAATGTCTATATCGACAATATAGAAAGTTTCATGACATCCCTTTATTCAAAGAGTATAAACAAAAGAGCGAGAAAAATTGTTTAGCATCCTTACAAATCCAACAGTAAATGTCTCGTGGGTGAAAGCGCATGTAGGCAGCATAGGCAATGAACAGGCAGACCAAATGGCGAAGGACGCAACGCGAAACGGGCAATTTTATATGCAACCAAAGCTTCTTAAACCATATATAAGATATCTCCAAGGGAAAATTATGTTAGAAGAATAGCAAAGATCTTAGAGCAAAGGTGACATATGCGGAAATTTTTTTAATACTCTCCCTTAGTTAGTTTTCGTCCCGCTAACTGTATCAGATAGGATATTGTTACAAATCTGTAATTTTGCTTTTCAGTACGACTAGTGTCATCGTAAGAAAGACACTGGACCTGCCCGACGGATGTTCACCAGCTCCGGAGTTGCTTAGGCTTATGCACGTATTACCTTTAATTCGTGAAAAACTTCTCAATAATCGCCAGACCACTCCATAAGCTGACCGAAGTGAAACAGAAATTCATCTGGACGGACGAGTGTGACAACGCCTTCAACAAGCTCAAAGACGCCCAAACATCTGTTCCCGTCCTGGCATATCCTGAAATTGGAAAGCAATTTATTCTGGATACGGATGCAAGCCATGAATGCATCGGAGCTGTGTTGTCCCAAGAAATAGATGGACAAGAGCGTGTCATCGCCTATTTCAGTAAGTGTCTGTCCAAACAGGAAAGAAATTATTGTGTGACCAGGAAGGAACTCCTGGATATCGTAAAGGCCGTAGAAAACTTCCACCCTTACCTCTACGGTCGAAGGTTTCTGCTTCGTACAGATCATGCTTTATTAACCTGGCTATTGAATTTTAAAAATCCAGAAGGTCAAATAGCCAGATGGATACAGAGACTACAGGAATATGACATGGAAATTCAGAAGACCATGTTCGGAGAACTGCTATTACTGCTCTAGAGTTGAAAAGAAATTTGGCATGGTAGATCCTGTAGTTCGCCAAGTTACAATACCATCAACATCAGAATCAGATCCATGGAGTGCGGAGAGCGTCCGGAAAGACCAACTAGCTGATACTGAAATAAAACCAATAATTGAATTTAAAGAGTCAACAGGCGGAAAGCCTAGCTGGCAAGACATCACCCCTTTCCATCCTACAACGAAGCGTTACTGGGCTCTTTGGGATTCTCTCCATCTAAGAAATGGTGTGTTGTATCGCAAATGGGAGTCTGACGATGTAAAAGCATTCAGATGGCAATTAATACTCCCAAAGACAAGAGTATCAACAGTCCTTAAGGAACTCCATGGCAGTCCGACTGGGGGTCATTTTGGTGTTACGAAGACTTTACAAAAAGTTCGAGAACGGTTCTACTGGAATAATGTGCGAAATGACGTGGAGAAGTGGTGTCGTACATGTGATCCCTGTGCTGCACGTAAAGGTCCTGGGAAACGCATTAAAGGAAGACTGCAGCTGTATAATGGGGGAACGTTTCGAACGAATAGCTTTTGACATCCTAGGCCCTCTTCCTAGGTCATCAGATAGCAACAACAACATCCTGGTTGTCATGGACTACTTCACCAAATGGCCTGAAGCTTACCCCATTCCCGATCAAGAAGTCCCGACTGTTGCAGAGATTCTAGTTCAAAACTGGATTTCAAGATACGGAGTTCCTCTACAACTGCACTCTGATCAAGGAAGAAACTTCGATTCGGCTGTTTGCAGGAGACTGTGTGAGATACTCGGCATCGACAAAATTCGAACTACGGCTTTACATCCTCAGTCAGATGGCATGGTAGAGAGATTCAATCGGACCATTCTGAACAGTCTCTCTCTCCTGGTGTCCAGCAATCAACCGGGCTGGGACAAAAAACTGCCCTTTTTCCTACTTGCCTATAGAAGTGCCGTTCACGAGACTACTGGCTATTCCCCATCTCAAATGCTCTTCAAACGTGACCTTCGTCTGCCTGCAGATCTACTGTTCAGCCGGCCTCCAGATGCTCCCTTGGCACCTGAGGAATATGTCGAGAACCTCCGGATACGGATGGAGGAGGTGCATCATCTGGCCAGAGATAGGATCGACATGGCTTCAGAGAAGATGAAGACCCGATACGATGCTAGAGCAACGGGACACAATTTCCACGAAGGTTATGGAATCCGAAACGTCGCAAAGGACTTTCTCCGAAGTTGCAGACCAACTGGGAGGGTCCTTATACAATCCTTAAAAGACTGAATGACGTTGTGTTACGGATACAGAAATCACCACACTCAAAACCGAAGGTGATACACTGTAACAGGCTAGCCCCTTACCTTGCCAAGGTGATTAAGATCTTTCCAGTTCAGATCGCCATGGTCGCCCATTATATGATAAATAATGTAAATCATTTATCATCTTAATTTTGTTATTTTAGTATTGTAATTTATTTTTGTGTTCATGTATTTTGAAAATATTTACGCTGTATGTCATTTTGGGTATTTGTTATTTTATACTTGCTTATTGTGTGAATATGGTAATCCTATAAGTAGATACCTCTTACTCAGATATTGTACTGCCCGGGACGTGCAGTCATTAGGAGGGGGACAATGTTACGAATCTGTGATGCGGCTTCCCAGCATAGTTGGTTCCATCATCAGAAAGACAGTTTTACAGTCATCTGTATTGGACGGAGTCCAGGTGGCACGTCGGAGGCCCCAGAGCTTGGCGACGAATTTGGCAACTTCGGCGCCAAAATAGATTATACCCGAAACATCGAGAATTTTCCTGATCCGTCCAGTAGGAACCGAGATACGCCTCGAACATTCCTGATTGGTTGAGAGGTTTCTAGCCCCGCCTCCTGAGACCTATAAAAGCAGCTGCAACTGCCGGGGAGTGGTCGTGAGCCAGTGGAGTCGAAGAGTAGTCGGAGGCGACAGCGAGAGTAGTCGGAATTGACGGTGAAGAACTAGTCTTCCAGGGATAAGCGGAGCAGCGACGGAGTCAAGCTAATGCTGAACTAAGCTGTGTGCTACTGTCTGCAGTAGAGTCTTGTTGTATGCTGCACATTTTGGCTGAAGATAATCGTCTTCTGTTCTGTATATAATTGTCGTCTTTGTGCTGTCCTGTGTGTCTTCGTGTAAATAAAAGTCGTTGTTTTTTTTCTACTGACGCCTGCTTATTGAGCGTTCTCCACACCATATAACTCCCACTATCCAAACGAACCTCGGAAATTTCCTAACAATATGTATATATATATATATACATATGTATGTATGTGTGTGTTTGTGTGTGTGTGTGTGTGTGTGTGTGGTAAGGATATTTTAAACTCTAATTTGAATCCAAATTAATTCTCAAAGTTTATCGTAATTCAGCCCATATTAATTTCATTCTAAAATATTCTCTTATTTCCTGATCCCATTCCTGTTTTTCTATTTAATTAATGCAACAAAAGCTCTGTGAAAATGCTTTAGTTAGCGGTTCCCACACTCCGAGTGAAGGGATAAAATATTGTTGACTTACACAAATTCTTCTAAAGATACCTATGATTCCCTTGCTTGTGACTAACACGTTATGCGAATCTCTATTAAGATCTCACAGTATATATTCACAGGGATAAAATTTTCATCAACTTTTCCTCATTTCGTCTTATGTAATTCTGTGTTGTTCTCGTTGCTTCTGCTTGTGCAAAAAATCCTGTTTCCCGGGACAGAAATAAAACGAAGTTAAAAAATCGAAAGTCTCTTCTCATGTCTTCGAAACTGCCTTCTGCTTCAAAAATTAGGCGTATATATATATATATATTTGTGTGTAAATGAATATATTAATACAATTAATTCATTTTATCAGTAAAGTTTGTGACGTTGATTGAAGAATATTATGAAAGTTCAATGTCTGAGCAATATTTTTCTTATATTTCATTCTAATATGAACTACAATTTCTGTTAGGATGCACGAGATTTGTTCTTCTGAAGAATTAATTTTTTACATGATTCCAATTTATATGAAGCGCAACCATTTTGATTAGTTCAATCTATTTATAGTATCTTATTTTAACCAGTGCATCTGCGGTACAAACTCACATCCCAATTCGAATTACTAATTTTATTTTTCATTTTTAAATTTATTTGATTTATTTAGCTTTGAATTGCTTTTGGTTTTGGTTCCATTATATTAGGAATTTTGCGTTCTCTGCTCTTGCCACTGCTAGAGCAGAGAAGTTTTTCTATTTACTTCAGTTTTTTTTACCGCCAAGAATTTTTTTCATGTCTATGATGACGCTTCCATTCTGTCCTGCGTTTCTCCTAATTGGTTCATCGAATTTTTCTCGCTGCTACATTAAAAGAAACGCACACACTCAAGCGTAAAAAAATGAAAGCAAGTAAAGAAATAGGAAACTCCAGTTAATTAGAAAAACAGTTTTTCGGGTCAAAGCTGTTTTTCTGCAGAATAATTTAAATGAATAAAAATTAGTGAATAACACGAAAAGTAATAATTTCCCGAATACTCGAAGCGGAAAATAGACATGTTTTTGAGATTTAAGAAACCGGTCCTCTAGGTATGAAATGACTCAAATTAGTCGCATTCGTTAAGGCATACCTGCCACAGGGTTTTATTATTGTTCAATTTTAACTATAACCTCAGTTTTCACTGCGGTGCCCACTGGATTGCCACCTACTCTTTTCAAATGTTTCATTTGCTCATCCGAGTATTGTATGAGTTTTAAAAAAGAATAAAATTACAATAATCTTTTAATAAAAATAGTCTTGCAAAGCTAAAAAAATTGTAATAGAATATGGAATGGAACATTGAAGTTAATATGAGCTTTAATTGAATATATAAGGAATTTATGATTTAAAATATTTGAATGGAAATCATTATGTTCATTCTATTTTAGATTTTTATAGTTTCATTTGAAAAACAGACGTCAATTCTTAAGAGCTGGTATTGCAAATTAAAAGCTGCGTACCAAATTCGTGGAAGAAAGAAAAAAAAATCTAGCAAGAATATAAATTTATTCTTATAAAGTTGAATTTTGTCCTAATTTGTCAGAAGATCAATGTTTATTTCAAAAATATTTGATGACAGAGAAAGATTTGTAAGCAAATTTAACTCTTGTCTCTTAAAATTGTTTGAATGTTAAATCACCTATCTGTCATGAATGAGAGAACGGGAAGATTTCCTTATTCATTTGTGGAATTTAGGCAGTAAGAGTATAGAACCACGTTTGTCAGGGAAGCCTTTTTTCCATTGACCGTTGTAGGATAGTTGAATTAGAATACATATGCTTTGGTTCGAGAAATCTCAGGAATTGAAATGGAATCATAAGGGTTCTCTAAATAGGACTGTCCCCTGTCAAATAAGTAGATGAAGGCTTTATGGATTTTAGGAGATGTTGAAAGATCTTTTTTTTCCTCGATTTAAACGATGGATACTGTTATTTTTTAGAAAACTCTTCATTGCTTAGCTTGGATGTCATGGACTTTCTTATATATTTTGCTACTGAGGGATGAATTTAATTGTGAGGGTAAACAAGTCGAACATGCACACACTATGTTCCATGAAGCAGGAACCGTGTTTGTTTGTATACTAGCTTCCGATATGACGGCCTCGTTTGATTTAAAGTAGAACTTCTCCCGAAAAACTATTGATCTGTACTGAAATGTCTATACGACATTCCTATTCAAGAAGCATAAAATTCTAAGCATTGCAAGTCGAATCGTATTGTAATCTCTTCTAAAAATGCATGTATTTGAACTTTTTTTTCGTGCATTCTATCAAAATACATTTGCCAAATCTTTTCTCAAGCTCTAACATTTTTACAAAAATATATAATATTTTACTTTCATGGATAACTGAAAATAAACTATCTCATGAATCATGTCTTTCTCATTCCGCTTTAGCAATGGAGTATATATTTGCAAAAGGCATATAAGATTTATCAATAACATAAATCATATCTGATAACTAATCCGTCATCTCACATTTAATGGTTTCATATTTAAGTTATTTTCGAAATCGAATTCGTCACATCTTTATTCCTTTAGCTCTGGAATTTCAAAATTTTTAAATATTATATTTCAGACACCTTCTGTAATCGCCCCTTTAAGACAAATCTCGATTTATAAAGGGCTTTAACCTTTTCTATTCAAAATCGAAAGCTTCCAATGATATCTAGCTAATGAGAGGCCAAACAGCGAAAGACCGTCTCAATTCTCTTATCAGACAACCCTTTTGACTTAATTCTTCCATTCCACGAATTTAATACTTCTTTTTACATCCAGGATTTCTCATCTGAAAATTCGGCAGATTACAGACATTCCACTTGAAGGACATAATTTGAGACACTGGAAGGCCCGCGATGGTTAATGCATCATGAAGTTGAAAAAAATATCTGCCCTCTGAATTTATTAAGGGATGAAATCGTTTGCATTGTCATTCGAAAAGAGATTTAACCTAATTTTGAGGTCATCGAAACGTGAGTTTAGAAAAGTGCTGAAACTTTAATATGTAAAATTTAAATTAGTTTGTGATGTAACTAAGATCATCCAATATTTTCTCGAGGATGAATTAATTGTAGAGTGTAATAGTAGAGTGGGAATACAGATTACAATAAGATATGTTAGAGAACGAATGCCATCATTAATCAGATTCTATTAGAAAAATGCAATGGCTCACAAGAAAATCTCTGCTCAGTTTATCCGACCATAGTCCTTAGAAACCAAAAGTCCTCCTTATTTTGACAAATGTTAAGGATTAGACAGGTAAACAAGAATGGAATTGTGAACGCTAATGAAGACTGTAGCTGTCATTTTCGTTGTTGTATTAATGAAAGAAAAGACAAAACTCACAATACAGGTTTAATGAATTCGCAGTAGGCAACGACATTGCATGGATAACAGTACTGCAAGTCATACGACGCATGATAGACAAAAACACAAGTCTAATGCGATATCAAACTCAAGCCTTTGGAGTACTTTATTAAAGAAAGAATTCCGAAACAATACATCGCACGTTGTTAACCACACATCTGTTTTGTTGTTGCATTTTGTATTCTACTCAAAATATACTGTGAGCATCTAATCTAGGATATCACATTTTCATTCTAAATAAAGATTTCTTTTCCGCGATTGCATAAATTATCTATAATTAAATGTGTCTGGCAGACCTCATATTTGTCAAAAGCAACCTTATCTCCTTGACAGTTTTATACGTTTTATAATAGTAAATAATCTGTCTTTGTAATTCGAGTCATATGAAGTAGTAAGATGTAGCTTGATCATGTGAAATTAAAATCTCATAATAATTTAACCACAAACAGCTGAATTTAATCACAAATAGCAGAATAGTTTATGATTTACTAGGTGATGTAATTTGAATCGATGCCAATAAAAGAATAATTCATACGTATATAATTTATAGAAAATTTCCTTTTATTAATTTTCCTATTATTTAATTTTTCCTCCTATGTGATCTAATGTAAGAAAAATGTTGATTTTGAATATTTGAGTTCCCAGCTGAATTTTAAGAAGCCTTTTTTGAAAATTTGTTTATGCGAATAGTCTTTTTCCCCTTAAGAATAACACGTGTCCTGAAATAAATTTATCATTTTAAAATTTATTTCTCAATTCTCGACTTGGATAAAGCTTGGTTTTCCCTTTTTTGGGCAAGGACCACGTTTGATGTGCCTGTTGAACTGTGTCTCTCTTTTTTAAATGCTTTTATTTTCTTTCTAATCCTTTAGTTTCATTTTTCTTTATTCATAAAGGCAACACGAAGCTTTTTTTTTTCGTTGTCATGATGATGATCCTATTCTTTCCTGAATTTCTTCTAATTGGTTCGTTGAAAACTTTTTTCACACTTTTACTTAAAAAGAAACAAAAATGAGGGAAGGAAAAAAAGAGAATGTGGCAAGTAAGGCGATAGGAGACTTCAGTTAATTAGAAAAACTGGCTTTCGGGCCAAAGTAGTCTTCTTTGAGAGGAATTTAAATGGATAAAAATTCTATTAAATGCGGAAAATAATAATTGTCGGAGACACTCTACTCGGGAAACAGATAATTTGTTTTCGGTGTGGAGGATGAATTGAGCAAGTCTCGTCATCAGATCACGAAGTGGGGTTGAAATAATCATTCATCATCATCATTGTGCATGGTCATCTTCTACCCACAAATTCCTTTCTGTCGAATCAACAGGAAATGCAAAACTATTGTAAATCTATGTAGTGACAGCATTTAGATGCATTTAGGAGTCAATAATTAAAAGTATTCTGGTATATAAGGGTTTCGGCAATGTAATTAATTTTAAAATTGATTATTGCTCTACATGCATTTTGTTGTGTAAATAATTATATTTTCTTCTATTTAGGACGATAAATTATTTAGGTAGATGTGTAAATGTAAAATCCAAAAATCCATAAAATGTCTGTTTATATCTGAGTCAGCCCCTGTACCGAATCAAATAAGATAAGCATAAAATTAAGAAATATTTTAAGTAAACTATAAGAATATTTAATGCACAATTGGAAATACGTGTTAATGATGTATTATAACATGATTAGATTGCATTTAATACTAAATTTTTTATTTAATATATTTAAATAATTATTGTTGCAATACATTTAATGTCTTACTTTGTTTTACTGCTCTTGTCTGAAATCCTATTCGATCCTTTGAAACAATTTTGATATTGAAAAGCAGTACAGCCTTTATATGGATGAATTAAGCACACATTATCATGATGCATGGGTGTAAAGACTATTATTTTCTTGCGTATGGTTTATGTCTTATTGCTTTTTTCTCCAATAAGATGTTCAAAGGTCAATAGATGCTCTTCAAAAATTTGTCGTTGTTTCTACATTCAACTCCTAAAGGAAGCTGCTTGGAATGACTACTTGAATTTTTCTTTTCACTGGTAATACACCAACATAATATTCAGAAATTTACTTGTTTTGAATTGAATACTTATTTTGTTTCGGATTATTTGTCAAAAATACCTCTGAAAAATAATTTTCCAAATGAAATGTATATTTTATCAAATAACAAAACTTCTAAATAAAAACCAATCGATTCTATTCCTTTCTTAAAGCTGTTCTCTTACGTCTTGTTGGAAAATTAGAACTTTCGCAACTTTCATTGCTTGAAAAAAGTTCTTTATCATTGAATGGATCTGACAAATTTACGAAACTTCTTTTACTCTACTTTCACTTATGCTTACATTATTTAGTAATACGCACTGAATTTGTAGAACTCTGATTGTCATTTTGGATCAGGTGAGGACGTTAAGTTACCAAGAAAGTTATTCATAAATGCTTGCTTTGTAAACTGTTAAGCAAATGACAAGAGAGTAGATGGAAGCACTTCTTCAAGCAGTTAGAGTGAGTGTGAAGAACAGTTTTCGTGTCCGGCAATGTTAATCAGTCGAAAAACCTTGCATCACCTTCTTCACTCGGATCATCACAAGGATAATTTGGAGCTAGTCTCATGTCTCTCAACAAATAAGTTTCCTATGTCACTTCAGAAGTTTATGGGATGTCGAGGCTTGCCTAGTATAATGGATTTTAATAAATTTGCAGCATTCCTTGCTACCAATAGAGAACTTACTGGAATTTGGAAACTGTTATCAGTTTCATATTCCAGTAAGGTTTTAACATACAGCATCTTTAGGAAGTTCATAGCTGTACGAATAGCTTGGTGGTGGTGGTAGTTGGGTAGGTAGAAGAGAATGGTAGATAGTGTTAAAAGATTACATGTAAATCCATTAAAATAATTCGCCTGAAAGAAGAACGGTTACCTACAGGGTTAATCGGAATCGAAGCCAATCTCGATAGCTGTCCAATTGTGTATGAATACGGATTGGATGAGCGCAGCGAAACTTTGACACCAGTTTATATTTTGATAGGCAAAAAAATACTTAGATTTCAGCTATTGCTGGATTAAAGGGCGACGATAAAAGGAAAACTGACTTCCATTTCGTCACAAAAAGTCCGTCATAGAAATTGTCACACGAGAGTTAAGGGGCCGAAATGCCATATGTTAATTCCTTTCTCTTCTTAGATAGGGATCTAAAACGCTGCGTAATCGTCTTATAATTTTCCCTTGTTACGGTTAATTGATGTTTTCTCTAAGCGTTTGAGGACAGATGTTCAATTTACATTAAGCTTTTTGCTTACAAATTGAAAAATAGTTCTCGTTGAAATAGCTAATTGTACCAAAATTCTGACTCAAAATAATTATAATGATGAATATTGTTTTGTGATATTGTTGAATCTCAATTATATTGACGCAATTAGGATGATGAAATGACTTTTTGAATTATTTCCAAGTTGTAAATTTGTTTACTTTATTTGAAACTAGCCGCCTTTGGCGACCAGCCGGTTCGCCAATCTTAATGTTCGTTAAAATTTTCATAATTAAATATTTTATGCAATTCCTACTTTAATAGCTTCTTCATCAAAATATTTTAAAACTTCAAATTTTGATAGGCATATAATTCACTCATAATATTATAAACGCCTTCAGTCATAACGTAATATGTATCTCTCTCATTTTCTGTTGGCTCCCATAGAATTCATACTTTAAATTAAAGTGGAAAGGATTAATCTGCAATTAATATAATAATATTTTTTACTGAAACAAAGTATTTGTTTTGTAATATGATTATTGAAAACAGTCACTGAGTGTTTAAACGTTATGGGCACTAAATAATATCTTTCTTAACTTATGTAATAGTTCAAAAATTTGTCAACAAAATTTTCTCAGATTGATCAATTAACAATGTTTAATTTTAAATGCATCAAACACTAAAAAATAAATAAATAAAAAAAAAAACGAATCGTTTAAAATAATCGGTCGAAAATAGGTTAAAAAAAACTACTTAAAAGACGATGGTCTTAAAACTATAAGCATACACAAAAAATATATAACTAACATAGATACACTTTAATTACAAAAGCATGCAACTAATCTAAAAATAATTTAAATCGTCCGTTCATATTGGTTGTCATGTCAACAAACAGAACACAATGCGCATGCGTGAATTTACAACGCAACGCAACGTAACGTTACGGTAACGCAAATGCGTGAGTTTTTCTAAGCCAGTTGGGGTAACGCTATGCAGATTAGAAATTTTTATTTCCTTTATTCTGTTTTATTTTAATTCAAAAGTATTTCAGAATTAATCTGAAAGATCGATTAATTAACAATGTTTAATTTTAAATGCATCAAACATTACGAAAATAAACAGAATCCTTTGAAATAATCAGCCGAAAAATCTTAATTCTAGCCTCATTACTGTTGGGGAAAAAAACTGAACTCTTACTCATTTGGTGGTAGGGAAAATGAATAATTTTTTGTCGAGAAAGTTAGCTTTTAATTAATAATTATAATTCTAATTAAAAATTCAAAATAAGGGACCCCAGGTGCACATTCCCGACCTCTAAGGTATACATGTACCAAATTTAGTAGCTGTAGGTCAAATGGTCTTTTCTGTGGAGCGCCGACACACACACACACACACACACACACACACACACACACACACACACACACACACACACACACACACACACACACACACACACACACACACACACACACACACACACACACATTGAACTTTATATATAAGTATAGATGTTTTTTTAAAGCAAGCGAAGAGGGGAAAAAACTATTCCAAAAAATTGGGTAAATCAGGTGTTCTTATTAAATAAGTAATTTTTAAAAAAAATGAAACGAAAAAGGGGAAAAGTTATTCTATAAAATTGTGTAAAGCAGATGTTCTGTCGTAGAAACTTCTTTTCCTTTTCCAGCTGTGTTGCCATAGAAACCGGCGCACAGCTGTTTACACGTTTATGTTGATCTATTCAGATTTTATAACATCTAATCAGAGTAACGGTGAAAATCAGTGTGTTCGTGTTCATCAATAAATGTTAATTTTTTTAATAAGATGATTAACGAAAACAGAGTCCCTGAGCATTTAAACCTTATGGGAACTAAAAAATATCTTTCTTAATTTATGTAATATCTCAAGAATTTGTCGAAAAGCCGGTTCGCCAATCTTAATGTTCGTTAAAATTTTTATATTTAAATATTTTATGCAATTCCTACTTTAATAGCTTCTTCATCAAAATATTTTAAAACTTCAAATTTTGATAGTCCTATAATTCACTCATAATATTATAAAGGCCTTCAGTCATAACGTAATATGTATCTCTCTAATTTTCTGTTAGCACCCGTAGAATTTATGCTTTAAATTAAAGTGGAAAGAATTAATCTGCAATTAATATAATAATATTTTTTACTGAAACAAAGAATTTTTTTATCATCTGATTAATGAAAATAGAGTCACTCAGCGTTTAAACTTTATGGGCACTAAAGAATATCTTTTTCAATTTACGTATTATCTCAAGAATTTGTCAACAAAATTTTCTTAGATTCATCATGAGCAGATCGATTCATTATCAATGTTTACTTTTAAATGCATCAAACACTAAGAAAATGAAACGAATCGTTTAAAATAGACGGTTTAAAACAGGTTTTAAAAAAACTACTTAAAAAACGATGCACTTAAAACTATAAGCATATACAAAAAATATATAACTAACATAAATACATTTTAATTACAAAAGCATGCAACGAACCTAAAAAAAATTTAAATCCAGTCCGCATCCGTTATAATAATTTGTCAACACAATGCGGAATTCAGAACACAAAGCGCATGCGTGAATTTTCAACGCCAGTTACGTAACGCAAATACGTGGTGTTTTTTTTCTACGCCAGTTGGGGTAACGCTATGTGGATTAGAAATTTTTAATTTCCTTTATTCTGTTTTATTTTAATTCAAAAGTACTTCAGAATGAATCTGAAGGATCGATTCATTAACAATGTTTAATTTTAAATGCATCAAACATTAAGAAAATAAACAGAATCGTTTGAAATAATCCGCGTAAAAATACTAACCCTAGCCTCATTACTGTTGGGAGAAAAAAAAACGAAAGCCTTGCTCATTTGGCGGTGGCGAAAATGGAAGATTTTTTTGGCGGAAAAGTTGGCGGTGGGGAAAATGGAAGATTTTTTTGGCTGGAAAGTTAGTTTTTAATTAATAATTAAAATTTCGAAAAAAGGGACCCCAGGTGCACATTCCCGACCTCTAAGGTATACATGTACCAAATTTGATAGCTGTATGTCAAATGACCTGGCCTGTAGAGATCCAACACACACACACACACACACACACACACACACACACACACACACACACACACACACACACACACAAACACACACACATTGAGCTTTATTATAAGTATAGATTATATTAATACAAAACAAAAAAGGTAATTATTAAAAAGACATTGATCTTTCTTTGATAAACTACATTTGTAACAACATAAATATTTTTCAAAAATCATTCCTTTTCCTATTAGAATTTGAAACAATCTTAATTACAATTACAATGATTTAAATCCTCAGGATAATTACCTCAGGATAACAAAACGGCTGCGAACATCTTGGACAAATTTTATAAAAGCATAAGCCATTCGAGCTTTGCCAGAGATGATAAACATTTTAAAAACAAAACCAAAAAAATGGTCCATAATTGCTGCACCTCTCTTTTGGGAAGTCCCATTTTTTATGATCTATTCTTGGTGCACGAAATGGATGTTGCTCTTGAGGCAATGAACTGTCAAAAATCTCCAGGACCAGATAATATACATGGACTTATGGTTAAACAACTCGGTGCTCAGGGAAAACAAAGACTTTTGAAGTTCTTTAACCTTTCGTGGAAACTGGGTCGACTTCCTCAGGAGTGCAAGAGGGCTATAATTATCCCTTTCCTAAAACCTGGAAAGGACTCTAGATCCGTGGAGGGCTTTAGGCCCATCTCGTTCGCATCTTTCGTATGCAAGCTCATGGAGAGACTTGCCCTGGCCAGGTTGAACTTTTATTTGTCGTCAAATGGACTGCTCTCAAAGGAGCAATATGGTTTTAAAAAAGGACATAGTACAATTGATCAGATATTATTCTTTTTCTAGAATGTGAGAGATTCTCAAAATTTAAAACCAACCAACCACACTGCGGCTGTCCTTTTGGACATGAGTACAGATTTGGACAAAGTCTGGAGACAAAAGCTCATTACGAAACTTTATGATGTTTTTCATATTAAAGGAAGAACCCTGCCTTGGATTTCTGATCTTTTATAGCTCAGATCGATTAGAGTAAAATACAAAATCACTTTGTCTGACCCTTTTGATCTGAGACATGGATTACCTAAGGCGTCAGTATTGAGCCCGTTATTGTTTTCTCTATCTATTGCTGGTATCGAAGAAGTAATCAGTAACTACTGTAACGTGGGACTTTTTGCTAGGCCCTTAACTCTGCACTTACAGAGGTATGTGTTTTTGCTGAAACACATAAAGTGACTTTCAATACCTCAGAGTCCTTGGTAATTTTCTTTACTAACAACAGACGACGACTTTATAACTATCAACCAAGTGTCTTTATGAATGGCTGTCAATTAAATTATGCAAAAAATGCCAAATACTTGGGCTACGTTCTCGATCAAGAGATATTCAACAACCGACATATATAGAGGCTCTTGTAAATAAATGTAGGAAAGTACTGTACATACTTAAATATTTTTTGGACTTGACTGGGGTACAGACGCTAATACATTGAGAACCAACTACAATACATCTCTCTGATCAGACCTATTCTAAAGTATGGTTTCTCAATTTACTTTTATGCCTCAAAAGCTAACTTAGACAAACTTGAAAGAGTGCAATTAAGTGCTTCAAGAATAATTACTGGCCTTCGTAATAGCTGCCCTAATGATATTGTACTGTACGAGAGTGATCTACCACCTCTTTCTCTAAGAAGAAATCACTGTCTTTCAAAATATTACAACTAGCTCTATAGCTACAATGATCAGCACAGAACTTCTGCTTACCTTCATTCTTGGCATAATAATAAGCGTTTAAAGAAACACAGTCCTTTTTCTCTCGCAAAAGAGATGAGTCTACCTCCTGGAGATGTGGAACCACATTCCTTAAATCCTTATTGGAATTTTAAGTTTGACCCTGATCGAATTCATTTCCATACTGATGTCTTGGCCAAGATTAGCAAAAAGTCAGAGTTACCTGAATTTACTAGACAAATATCTCTGGAAACAATTCATAGCATTCCATCCTCTGCTCTGAAAATGTACACTGATGGCAGTTAAGGAGATGGTGGCGTTTCTGGTAGTGGTGTGCACATTGAGACTCCTGAAGGAACTACTGATATTTTGTTTAGTAATCCTATCAACTGTTCTGTATTCAGGTCCGAACTTATTGCAATCTATAAGGGACTTCCATTTATACACACGTCATCTGAAATTGTCGTCGGAGACGTTTGGATTTTAACGGATGGTCGTGCCTATATTCAGCACCTTTCTCATTGGACGAACGTGGCGGACAAGATTAGCATAAATATCTTATACCTAATTTCCAGGCTCTCCTCTGAACACTTTATACACTTTCAATGGGTCCCCTCACATGTTGGTTTAAATGGTAATGAGATAGTGAATAACTTAGCTAAGACTGTCTCAGCTGACATATTTCATGGTGATGCAACACTAACTTATTCTGAAATCTACTTTATCAAAAAGATGGAGTCGAGTGGTCACTTTGGAGAGTCCCGCCTGCTCACCCTTGGTACTTTTGTAAGAGTCCTGGTTTGTGTCACCGCCTGAATATCTCTAGAAAAAAGCAAACGGCTCTCTCTCGTTTTTTGAGTGGACGCACCAAATCCCTCACCTTCCAACACTGACGGAGGATCTTTTCTGAATGTCCTTGGTGCAAGGCAGATTACGTCTCCCCCAATCACATTCTTAAATGTTTAAATTTTACGATCTTTGTGATTTTAAAGGATCCACAATTGTTTTCGACTTTTTAGAGATCTTTGGTTTCATGGAGGTGGTATAGCGCAGCTATAACATCTGAGATTAGAAACAACAACAACATGATTTAAATATTTATACTTTAACCTGAAGGTTCTATGCAATATTAGTCGTCCTCTTCATCCAAATATACTGCTTCAGAACCCTTTTCTTTCTTTTTTTTTGTCTGTATCGATGCTCTTTTTTTCTTTAATGACTGATAGTTTCCTCTTTAACGCTTGCCACGTTGAAACTTCGATTTACAAAGCTTTTTTTGTCGCTGAACATATTAAAATGAAATTCACCGTCCATTTCTGTTTTGACTACATTCCCATCATCAGCGTATGGAAAATGTCTTGTTTCCTATGAATTGAAATAAACTCTCCTCTCTAGAGAGATAGTTTATTAGAGGGACCTGTTTCTTCTAATGAAGGGTTTGCTTGTGATGCAGAAGATATTCGTTCAGATATGGAATCTTTTGTTTTCGCATCATTGCTGTTCACGCTTCTTCTGCTACTTTTCGTCCCTTGAGCACTCAGCCGCGTTCAACGACAAGAAGTATCCATGACCGAAAATGTCCTAATTAAATAACCAAAATCAGTAGCAAGTAAGTTTCGAAGAAACCTGATATAATCTTCTAAACTGTTATAGCATTTGGTAAGGTCTATTTCACTGTAGAAGAAGTATCATACGTGATCAGTCTTTTGAAGTCTACTCCTCCCTAAAGATTTAAAGAGAATACTAAGGGATTTTTTGAAAGGGCTCAATACAGACCTGTCTAATTATTGAAACTTATGTCATGCATGGAATAAACTTTTGATTTTTTTTTTGGCAAAAATATTCCTCCGTATTATTTGGTGATGGTAAATCGAGGTAAAACTGATGATTCTCCAGAAAAAGTAGGACAGAACGGACTTTGATGAGTTTGGTATTAAAAAATGTCTAAAATGTTTTAAAATGTTTAAAAATGTTCTAAAAATCTTATCCTAATATTTACACATATTTATTTGTTGAGTTTGCACTTGAAGTATTTAAAAGGATGTAATATTTAAAAACATTTTCTATAAAAAAATGGGGGTAACTAAGTTGGCATTAGTTCTAACAGCAAAAATAATTTTTAACAAAGTGTTTCCCTTTGTTTAAGATACGGCTTCATAATGTTTGATATAGTTATTGGGCAATTATTTTTTCCTGCTTTTGAATCTTTATAAGTCCAATCCCGTCAACATTGTAAATACCTTGACGTTAGAATTTGAATTTACCAATTGTTGGTGCATATTGTATTTATTGTAATGCATATTATATTTGCATCTGTCTGCAAATTGCACAAGAAGACTTACACTTTATCTATTAGAAAAGCTAATATCCAGTCGAAGAATTATCACAATATATCTAATTCATTCGGATTTTTATTTAATCTTTTCAATTGCGTATTGATATGCCAAAGTTTATGTTTCCTTAGCATAAAAGTCATATTATGTTTTTGAAATACTATCTACGTACTATTGAAACTCTATCTTCTGATAATCTGTGAAAATAAATCGAGATTTTTTTTTACAGAGTATGTTAGGTATAATTGATTCTGGATCTGAAATAGAAACAAAGCATTAATGTATTTTACCAGCAGCATTTTTAGGAAGTATTTTCAAAAATTAATAAATTTTATTCATATTGTTTATTTATTTAATTAATATCATTCATTATCCCTATAGTATTTAACTTAGAAAATGATACTGATTATAATTACAATGTACCATTACTAGCAATTCTAATTTTATTGTAGAATTTTTGGAATGTCATGAATTTAATTTCACATTAGCCAATTGTTTATTGCAACGAACAATTGCTTCTTCAACTTTCTCTAGAAATGCTTCCTATGCAAATGTACCCTTACCCACTTTCTTATTTAGTTTCTCATATCAACTTTAAAACTAAAATTATAAATATATTATAAAATTAGAAATAATCCGGACAAGTTGTTACAGTGTTTCAACTCATTCCAAAGGAATCGCAACAAATTGTCTCTTAAGTGGCATTTTAAATCTTGATACTTGTGAGAGATGAAGTACACTTATACAGAACTTCAGATAATAAATTATATTCAGTCAGAATCTAATTGGATATCACTTAAATGAAATCCAGGGGGTTTCAGAATCCTAAAATTACACTGGATTTCTTTACAAATTAGGAATTTAAAAATTTAAAAGAAAATTTCAAGTAACTACATAACTGATGTTTTTACAAGTAATGGTTTTCTTATTGTCTGCGGTAGTCCAAAACTCGTTAAAAAGCCACATAAATGAAAATTACCATCCAGTGAAGAAAAGGGAGTTTTTTCTGACGACGGGTAATTTAAAATTCGAATACAACAAATTGCTCCTTGTAACAATTAGCCCCGGTCCACCCTATTCATTTAATGTAGTTCTGCAATCGATATCAGTCTGAGTTGTTAAAAATTTTAATTTTTTAGATTATTAAAACTGGACTCAAGGGAGAAAAGTTCTGTTTTACCCTTCTTTTCTTTTAGAACTGAAAATGCTGTTTCTTTCATTTCTTAAAATTAGTTACAGATCCATCCATCATTATTGAAATGATGATTCGACTGCAATTCCTCTATTCCAACTTGAACTCGATTTTCTGATTAAAGTTGCTTCGATTATCAGAAATACAATAATTATCTGCTGGTATCCTTATTTTTTGAAAGCTGATAATAATGGTGAATATTCTTGTGTATGGTATAATAATTTTGGTTCCGCAGCAGGTGATGTATAAGGTAAGAAAATGTTTGAATGGTGAAAGTTTTATAAAAACGGTTTGCGGAAGAAATCGATAGATGGGTCCTTACGGGCATTAGAATAGCAGAATAAAAGTATCTTAAGTTGTACAATGAAAATGCGAAAATGATCTAGATTTTGTTTAAGAATTTTTGACAAATGTTATTGCTGAACAAATATTATAAAAGCAACATGAAAAAAAAAGTGAAAAGTCTGAAAGATGTCCAAAATTCAAATTCGGAGTGTCAAAAGTCACTCAAAACATTAATGTAGAATCGATTTTAAGAATTAGTGGCAAATGCAACTTATGTCCAATCATTTTTACTTATTTATGTTATAGATATATACAATAAAAATTTATTTTGTCTAGATTATAATTCACACATTTATGTGGTCATATTAAGGAACAGATACCATTTTGGACTTAACTTTAACATATCCATTAGGATAACGAAATCCATTAGGATAACATATTTTGTTGAAGGAATCATAAATATTATATATTGATTGTGTTTCTTTTCTGGAATGTATATACAGGGTGTTCATTAACTATTGTCGGGGTTTCCGTACCTCATAACTTTCGAATAGAAAATATTACGCAAAAACTGATTACGTATTCGTAAATTACAACTCAAAGAATTTTATTAATGATATTAAAGTATAAAGCTTGCACAATTTGCACTTTGTAGGCATTCAGCTGAAGGCGATTATGTATTCGTAAATTACAACTCAAAGAATTTTTATTAATGATATTAAAAAGATTAATGAATTTCACATGACTGCCCTTTGTGGCTCGTAACATATCTAGACGAAATTCGATTTCCCTCCAAGTTTTCTCCAGCATTTGTGGGGTAACATTTTTGATCGCAGTAACAATTATGCGCTTCAGTTCATCAAGAGAGGGCACAGGGGCCTTGTACACAATGTTCTTGACAAACCCCCATAGAAAGAAGTCCAGCGGTGTTATATCTGGTGATCTTGGAGGCCATGGGATTGGTCCACCTCTTCCATACCATCTGTCGGGAAAGTTCTCGTCTAAAAAGTCACGTACAATCATGTCCCGATGTGGGGGTGCACCATCCTGTTGAAATATCACATCTGGCTGATGTTGCTGCATCTGAGGAACCACATACATCTCCAGCATGTCAAGGCATGTCGCGGAGTTTATTGTTGTTTCAGCAAAGAAGAAAGGTCCAATAACTTCAGTATGTGATAAAGCGCACCTAACATTCACCTTTGGGCTATCTCTTTCCAATTCTCGATAATCGTGCGGGTTCTCCGAGCCCCATATTCTACAGTTATGTTTATTCACTTTTTCTGACACATGAAAAGTGGATTCCTGACTAAAGAACCATTTCCGAATGTAATTTTCATCATCCTCAATTCGATTCAAAATTTGTTCAGCGAATTTACGAATGCATAATAACCTTCAGCTGAATGCCTACAAAGGGCAAATTGTGCAAGCTTTACACTTTAATATCATTAATAGAATTCTTTGAGTTGTAATTTACGAATACGTAATCGGTTTTTGCGTAATATTTTTTATTCGAAAGTTATGAGGTAAGGAAACCCCGACAATAATTAATGAACACCCTGTATTTTGCTACGATCAAAGCTTCAGTAACTTCATACTCCGGATCCACTTGTACTGTTCTTCTCGGTTCAATAAATTGAGCGAAATACTAATAAGCGAAATATATTGTATTCATAATCGAACTGAGATTACTAATTAATTGTATTAGAGAAATGAAAGGATTATTGTTATTTTAAACATGACCCAAAACAAATTTTCGCTTGCTATCAAAATATCAGAAAATAATAAAGCCATTGGAACAACAATAAAATGATTACATATAAAAATGTGCATCATTGCTCAAAATAAAATTTCTCTGTTAACAGGAAAATTCCTTTCTGGTAAAGAATGCAACGCTTTCTAATAATTGTGACGAACGATTTCGGAAATGATGAAATTTATTTTATTACGAAAAACATTTTGAATCTACTTTATTTTAAATTTTATTGATTTTATGAATAAATATCCATTTAAAAGAGAATATGAATATTTATTTCGTCACATATTGTAAATTCCTAAACGCTCAGTGTATTTTGCTCCAAATCTATGAAAGACTATTGAGTAATTCTTAGAAAAGCTTCGATTGAGAAATTTTGGTGGGAAATTCTTTACAATCTTCGAATTAAGAAGGTTCAGCTTTACTGAAACCAGCATTCTAAGATGCAGCAAAATAATACAAAACACCACAAGGTATTTTCTGCATAAAGAAATACGAAAACACTGCCAGAATTTCCACTGTTTCTTTTCATACACTCCTTCCTTTTATATGTATAATACGAAAAGGAAGTATATGCATAAAAGTACAGCCTCATCTTGTTTATGCCTTTATACATATATGAGATGTGTGAAGAACTTTTTTTCTTCCTTTTCTTCCTTATTTTCCTTTTTTTCTTTCTTATTCGAATGTCGAGAAAGAAACTTTCCCATCAGGCCGTCATCCATCTTCATCAGTAGTTTTTGAGGTAGAAGCAGAAAAGTTACAGTAGATTTCTGTTCGATTTTTGCGATTTATAAATGCGCTTCTTTTCTACTCTTTCTCTATTTCTCCGGAATCATATATGTATTTTCTCCAAACTCTTGCAGTATTTTCAGTGTCCGGCAAAAGACTCTTGTAACACAATTCCGGTAAAAAAAAAATATATATATATATAATTTCCATCTGCTGCGGAGATAAGATACATTCGAGGAACGAGAAGAAGATGTTGAGGGAAGAATAAAACTATGTTTGATGAATGGCAAAAGTAGAAATGGCACAATTAAATGCTAATGATTTGTTGCTAAAAAACCGTAGGAAAAGAATTATTATTAAAGGGTCTCCTCTTTTATTTCAAACAATATTCTTAAAAAGATCTAGAGATGCTATAACATATTTTCTCTTGAGAGCATTTCTATGAAATAATTACGCAATTCATTGTAATTTACAATTACAAAATAATTTGAAAAATTATTGACATTGAAATCAAATGGGATTTAAATTCTTAAAGCTAAGGTAGACATTTTTAAGTAAAATAGAGAAAATTAATAAATTATTTTGCATTTTTTTTATCTTTAACTAATTTGTTTTATCTTTGTATTGCTTACTATTTTTTCTCAAATATCATTGAAATATTTTGGAAATATTTCTGTATTTCTTTGTTACTGATCATTCTAATGTTATTTCTATTTTCCTCTCATATCTATATTTAATGTTGAATTGTTTTTAGCAAAATCATAAAAACCTTCCGTAACAACAATATTTTTATTTCCCCTTTAAGAAAAGGAAAGAAAAAAATCCGATTAATGAAACATCTGATACACTTACGGTAAGAATGCTATAAAATTTCGTGTCCGTAATCATAATTTAATAGAAAACGCCATTAAGCTCATTTGAGTACTGAAATTCCTAACTAAAGGAAAGAAATTAAGAAACAGAAACTAATAATCTTGAAAATAAAAATAATAGATACCCAGCAATCAATTTAAATTGGAATTTCATGTTGGTTTCACAATGATAGAATTTCTGGACAGTGACAGTTTTTCTGCACTTTGTTTTAAGTGCTCTTTTTATATTTAAAAGAGTTATTATTTGATTTCTTTCATTGTTTTAGTATTTAATAGAACTTACTTTGAAACTTTTAACTTCGATCATTTAGAAGTAGAGAAAATATTTGATTTGAAAGAGTAAAAATTCCGATCATTAAAATTTACCATTTATTAGTAATAATGAAGTACGGTAATGTAATATGTATTAATAAATTTCGAGCTTCTCATCTTCAGTGTCCGGCCATCCTATTTTTATTGTTAAATCACTCATGTCGATAAAGTTTGATGATCTTGTGAAAAGAGAGGAAAACAATTATTTTAAACTACTATTGTACATTAAACACAGAGACCGTCTGTTGGATTAACCTTACTTGGAAATGGATAGAACTATTTTGTGAAATTACATTAGTTGTACTCTTGTACTATTCTTAGAAACAAAAAAGTAGCATAATAATTATAGAATATACGTCTTTGTATGTTGGAATATTCCCTTGTTTATCCAAATATTTTAACAACCTTCCCTGTTAATTATTGGAGATAATATATGAAGAAATGAACTCAATTTTATATTTTAAATTGATTCCCATTCATACTGGTTTTTTATTGTGGTTCGAATGGAAATAGCAACTTTTCATTGTATTCATTCGGAACGTTTATTATTTGTTTTTATTTGCATGCTTATTCTTTTGTTTCTAGCCTTTTCGGCAATTTTTTTTTCTTCATTCTAATTTAATTTCTTTTATTTGTTGTCATTTTATATTTATTTTCAATGTTTTTGCTTTTGATTGTGTGTGCATGTCCTAAGAAGTGGAGAAGGCTTTTGATTTCCTTAATATCTTACATATTTCCACTCACAAAGTTTATTTAAAGGAAACTGGAAAGTCCTGTGTAGACACTCGGGCTTCTGTGAAGGTTGACAATAGAAAGTTAAAACGATTCAATTTTTATACGCTACTCTACGATGTTATATAGTAAAATCGTTATTTACATTTATCTTTTCACACACAAAATTCCTGTCTACAAGGCCCGCAGCGATGCGTTTATTCTTAAATTCAGTAGATGGTTTCGGAAATTTATGTGGACCATTTTACTTAAGAAATGCAAATTTCTTCATTACAGAAAAACTGTCGCATGCAAATGTTTGTCTAGAAGCACATCATTCAGTCATCGCACTTATTGAAAGAACGGTATATTTCTATAAGAAAGAGGTTTGGAAATCCCAACAATTCATGCTATAGGTAATCGTGATGCTGAGCTAGTTGAAGACGAATACAAACATCATTTTCTGAATTTCTGGCATTGTGAGGTGCATTTATGAATGGTTTAGCGATAGCAGATTCCTTATTTTGCCGGGGAAGTGGAGGCTTAATATTTTGGTTTGTTTTTCAGCTATCCTTCATGTAGAATACGAACAGTCAGTTCAGAACTCAACATTTCAATAAAGGCAGTGTAGATAAAATTTCAACTTAATAATTAGAATCAATGCAGCATTCACAGAGTCCATGGACTGTTACAATACTTACGTAGGCAACTACACAATCGGCGTATAGAATTTTCTAATTGAGCTCCTCTACAGGAAAAATCAAATCAATCTTTTCTGATAAATGCAGTCTGGACTAACGAACATGGCCTTAATGAAAAAAAAACAAACATTCCATCTATTTCTTTTGAAATGGTAAAAGTCCATTCTTTTCTCAATGTTATATAACTTTGTAGTTTATTAAATACGAGGTAAGCAAGACAAGCGTCAATCAGGAACTAAATCAGTTTTATAAATTGCGCATTTGGCTGGCTGTTGCCAGATATACTTACTTAGATACACGAAAGCAGATAAATGTGTGGCTGAGATAATAGCTCATTATAAATATTATTACAAATCTAATCAATCATCATTGTCAATTTTCTATAAACATGTTCTATAGCATTTTTAGAAACTCATCAGCTAGTTTTGTTTTGCACAGTAGTACACTGAATGGGCTGCCGTTAGATCTTTCCCAACAAATTCAGAAAGCTCATCTTTCTACCAAAAGCATGAAATGGATCTCATATAAATGATACAATTTTTCATATAAGAATGCAATTTCGCTTAGATGCCGAAGGAAGTCCTATTACTTTCATATTTCATCCTTTAAATAATCTAGTGTTATGTGCATGTTAATTCTAAAAATTAGTGTGCAAGACTCGCTCAAATATTAGTCAGAAGTATGGAAAGATGATGCAAATCAGTACATTTGTCTTTTAATAGCTCAAAAAATATTTTTGAAAAAATCCTGAAATTTTGCTTCTATATAGACGCGTGTAATAAAAATATTTTATTCACCGATACATTTTTACTATGGAAATTATATAAAAAATTAATTTTTGATTGTTATCCTTTGTAGAAGTCAAAGTACTTTTCGTACATTTGGATTTCCTATTTGATATAACTTTGCAATAGGTAAAGAAAGAAACCCTTGTTTCACTTTTTTGGAAACCTTATATATATATATATATTTAAAGATTGTCTTGTACAACATATTTTAAAATACACTTTTGGAATTAAATCTTTATTCACAGTTCTGGCAACATTTTTTTTCTAAACATTTTACGACGGATATTTTGCTATATTTTTTACTATATCTTATTTAACTTTAAGTGGGATCTTAAATTATGCAAATAAGTTTCTCTTCAATGTTTGATTCAAAATGCTTTAGATTTACAGTTTTTTAAAATTATTTTTCTCATAAAATTTTCTCTTTGTAGTGTTTAATGAATTTCTTATCTCTAGTATATAGAAGAACTGTCGTTTAATGTGTCAGATGATTCACAATTAGATTGGTAACAGTTCAAATAGTTTTGATTTGTCTTGATTCGCAA
This sequence comes from Argiope bruennichi, assembly GCF_947563725.1. NCBI lineage: Eukaryota > Metazoa > Arthropoda > Arachnida > Araneae > Araneidae > Argiope > Argiope bruennichi. Next base: position 378,311 of record NC_079155.1, read on the forward strand.
ACGTTCTAAAATTTGTGTCATTGTTACATTTGCCTAGCATTTCCTTTTTAAAGACGGTCAGGAGTTCGGAATGATTAAATTTGGATGAATGGAGTGGAGCAATCTTATTGTTGGAGATGACTCTACCGTGTTGAACTGGTTTCATTGCTGGAGCAGTTAATTGTTTCTCGGATCATCTATGCATTCCCCTACAGGTTCTGTCTATTCATTCCGGCACAAGTACTATTTATTTAATAGTATTGCTGGCAATAATTTTTTTATTTAAAAAAATTTTAATGCGAAAATTTTGATAGTCACTAGTAAGAAATTTGTTTACTCAAAAATTGATTTTGCTTTTGAAATATCACAGTTTTGAATATATAAAGCATCGATCATTTTTTTGAAATGTAAAAAAATGATTGATCAAGAACACGAAATGTGAATGCGAAAATCTTAGATGTGCAAGTAGTGTCACATTTCATGAAATATATTTTCGACATGTAAGACTAAATAACACACACCAAACGCACATATAAATGAATGAAATATCAAAAGCATAATTGGTTTCAGTTGAAATATATTTCGATCGTCTGATGCATCATTATTCCATAATCAGAGTATTTACGTTCCGCAATAAAAATGCTTCATCGAAAGTGCAAAAGTATGCCTATACAGAATCCTCGATTAATGAATTTTCGGTCTTCAGAGATGAAATGCAACCAATGATAAATTACACGAGTAATACAACGATAAACGGAAAAGCTCGTTTTCTGCTATTACATGAAAAATTTATCACGAACGTTTTGAAGATAAAGAAGTCTTGAAAGGAATATCCAACTCCTTATTTTACTTAAAGGTATTCGATTGAAATGTCTAGGGAGAGATATCAACCATAGTGGCAGATTCGAAAATATTTTGAAAAGTAAATGAAATGCTCACATTTCCAATTGAAAGAAATTGTTTATTAGTTAGAATTTGAAAATGATTGTTCTTGCCAAAGATCAATCCGCATAAAGTTTGTTTCATTTTATTTTTTTGAAATCTTTGTGAAAGGAAAAAAAGAAATGCAATTTTTGATTTTAAAAATCTAAGATTTATTTAATATACGGTACTTAGTGAATTGGCTTTTTTCAAGTGGAGTTTTAACCGAAAAAAAATTGATTATATTTCAAGAATTGATACGAATTTTGGAATGAAATTTGATACACTTATCGAAAAAGACTTGTTGGCTCGAATAATTAAAAAAATGTCGATATTTTTGCAATGGGAAATGCTGAAATACTAATTAATTAACTATATTAATTAATTAGGGGTATAACTTTTTTTATCTAGATAATTTTCATCCATATCAATTTTGTGAACATGTGATAATGAACAACAAAGAATTGTCCCATTATTTTTTATTGAAAACTCGCAATCACGGTTTTGGCAAGTTTAATTCACACTTTTCTTTCAAAAAAAACCATTATTATTCTAAACTTATTTTTTACATCAACTGATTAATTTCTGTTCTGTATATTCAGCAAGTTGTATGATAAGCAAATGCATTAACCGAAATGTTTTATTGTCTTTGTAGGTTGTGCAACGTACATAATTTTTTATTATTTTTCTAATGTCATATTTTTATGAGTGACTGAGGCTTTGGAAATTTAAGAAAAAAATCCTATTAAAGTGCAAGCTTAAAAGGTGTAAATTTATTTTTAACAGGCATCGCAAACGCTATTGTGAAATGAGGGGAAATGTGAAGATGAAAAAACAATGTGATTTAAATAAATTTTCAGGATGGAAAATATTGTTAACACCAGATTCTGGTTGTCTTCCACTATCTACTTACTTCACTTTATTTACAATGTTACTTATTTACAACCTGTCAACAATAGTGTTTCTGTTGCTGCTTAAGTTCTTCTCTTACTACATCTAACGGAATAATTATGTCTTAAGTTGCTTTTATCAATGGAGTGTTCTAATTGGATTTCTCTTCTATTTAAAGGGTTACTCCTCGTATTTTTTTACTAACAATCCGAAATTATCTTTCATTCTAGGACAACACTTTTTGTGAAAATTTGGTGAATTTTTTAAAGAAAAGAGACTGAAAGCATTTAGTTAGTTGATAGATATTTTTGAATCATGATTTATTGTATTTCTTAGCCTAGGTAGGTAGCCTTCTTAGCTAGGTAAGGTTAATTTCCACTTTCTTTTTTTTATCAATAGTTTCACTTGGAAATTTTCATTGTTATTTTGAAATATTATACCTTATTTTATTTGTGTAGTATTGTGTCATATTTAATTTCCTCTTAACAGAAAAAGTAGAATTTTATGCGTGAAAGTATTAAGAACATAATTTAAACCCGTTTATGATGCTTGATTTAGCACTTGTTAACTAAATCGTCTTTTCTTCCCAATATCTTTTATCTAAGGAATTATACTGTCACGTAGGTACTTTTGTGTCGAACGCAATGACACACACAAGAAGTAGAGTTACACCAATTTATTAACTCAACTCAGAACACAGTGATTGACAGATCTTCTGCTTTTATACTAACAGGGAAAGTTCCAGAATACATTTCTGGAGACAGTAAGAAAATCCATAACACTTATCTGGTAAACTAAAGATAGGTCGTGTCTTGCTTGGCAGTGTTGTAGGCGAATGTGATGAACGGCAATATCTGGTCCCCGTTCTTCTGTTCGACATCCACATGCATAGGAAGCATATCTTCTAGCGTTTTGTTGAATCGCTCTGTGAGGCCATTTGTTTGTGGATGATAGGCTGTCGTCATTCGATGAGTGATATTGTACAGTCTATTAATATCGGACACCAGATTGGGCTGGAAAACTTGTCCACTGTCTGTAATGATAACTCGTGGAGCTCCATACTTCAGGATTATATCCTCTAGTAGGAATTTGGCGATTTGTGTAGCTTCCGCTGTCGTTAAAGCTCTGGTGACTGTGCACCGTGTCAAATAATCGGTGCATACTACAATCCATTTGTTGCCATCATCAGATTTTGGAAATCGTCCTAGCAGGTCGATTCCGATGCGATGGAAAGGAGTGACAGCTGGTGGAATAGGCTCAAGATGACCTGGTGTCTTCTGAGGAATAGATTTTTTCCTTTGGCATTCTCGGCAGTACATCACATATCTTCGAACATTTCTGTACAAGCCTGGCCAATGAAATCGCTTTCTTATTCTATCATACGTCCTGGTGAATCCTAGATGTCCGGTGGTAGGGTCGTCATGGAGAGATTCTAGAATACTGTTCCGTAAAGGCTTCGGGATCCCTGGTAGAAATTTCCTTCCGGACGGATCAAAATACTTCTTGTAGAGGACTCCTTCGACTAATTCAAAGTTTCCCAGCCTGCTTGCTTCGGTACTTTGTTGGTCTCTTATTATTCTTGCCAATTCCGGATCTTTCATCTGTTCTTCTGAGAGATTAGTGAATAAAGTGGCACACCTATGGAGTCCCCAGACTATGAAGCACCGACTTTTAATGGGTTTCTGGACAGACTATCAGCATCTTTGTGTTTTCTTCCACTTTTGTACACCACTGATACGTCGTATTCTTGGAGTCGCAGCGCCCATCTAGCGAGTCTCCCAGAGGGATCCTTCAGTCCTCTCAGCCAACACAGGGAATGATGGTCAGTGACGATCTTGAAAGCCTTTCCAAAGAGAATAGTCGAAACTTAGTGATAGCCCATATGGCCGCAAGACATTCTCTTTCAGTTGTGGAATAGTTTCTCTCAGCCTTCTTCAGAGTACGCGAGGCCTAAGCTATTACTTTTTCCTTCCCATCTTGGATTTGGACTAATACTACGTCGATTCCGTATCCACTCGCGTCGGTGTGAGGTTCCGCTGGTGCATTTTCGTCTTAAAGGCCTAAGACAGGATCGGAGGTAAGATCTTTCTTTAAGTTATTAAAAGCTTCTACTTGTTCAGGTCCCCAACATTTTTTCTTCATTTTGTAATACGTTAGAAAATTCGATATTTGATAATAGCTCTTAAGTCTTTTGAGAAACGGCAGCATTTTCCGATACTTTTTATAATTTATTTCCGTGACAGAAGGGCACCGAGTCCTTATATCTTAAAAATTATCTTTTTAACATATTGTTTAAATATTTTTCTTAACACTTTGCATTCGGATGTTTCCTCTCAAACATGATTCAAGATGGAGCCTCAGTTTGACGTTTTACTTTCTTTTTAACTTTTTAATGATGGTTGTTAAAATAACTACAGAATGGTAAGAAGATGTAGATTAATTTTTCAGAAAATTCAACTTAAAACAATTATATGTGCTTATTTTTTGGAGTAATAAACAAGTGTTAGGTGAATAATTATGTATCAAATTACTTTTCCGAATGGAAATGTTTAAAGTTAAATAAAATCAATAATTAGCACATTATGTTCGATTGAACTGCTTATTCAAATTGATTTGCCTCAATTTTGGAATCGGGCATGTACCTTTCAGTAATGTCAAAACATTCCGTCCTTTTAATTATTCAAATTTATGCAATACAATCTTAATTATAAACTTATTCAAACCTTATGCAATATGATTACAGGACAACGATAGCGCTTTTTCGATTGTCTTATTAAACAGAATAAATTTTACGAGGTTTGTGTAATAAGTTCCTGTAAATTCCACATTGTTAAAATTATTCAAAATTCCTGTTCAAACCAATGCGACAAGCAACTGCCTTTGTTTCCTGGCGGGTTGATTATTATAAGCTTTAAACAAAAATAAGGTTTAGCATATTATTATAATTGATATTTAATAATTCCCATTAATCTTAGTTTTTTAACAAAAATACAATTACATTGAAAAACAAAACAAAATGTAACTTTTTTAAAAATCCATCTTATCAAATTATATGTGCAATTTTTGAAGAAAAAGGAACCATGCCTGTTTACTCCATCATTCCTCATTTTACAGCCATTCAAAAAGTATCGTTTGGAATGAATTTGCGCACTCTGAAAGTTTTAAGATCTAAATGTTTCATAGTTGGTCATATGTGCATCAGTAACAAACATCTTACTTGGCAGCAGTCATTTCCCTCACTAAATTTCAAAACGTTACCGAATTTCACTAGATTGCATATATTCATATTGAGAATGCGAGTACATTTTGACCTGTAATGCTTAAAAGAAAGAACTTTATTCATATTCCCAGAAAATAATGTGGTGATTAAGCAGAAATGCCTTAAATAATCATAAGTAATTTTTAGTATTCGATACGATATAATTTTGCAAATTTGATTCGCCTTAACTCCAAACAATGTATGTTTTTACTCCAAAGAATTTATTTGACTGAAAAAGAATCTTTCATCTGTGCCTATCAATTGTTTTCCTTTGTTTAATCAAAAAAATTTATAACATTATTTTTCGATTATTAAGCCCTTACTTTTAAATACATCTATGAAATAATTTTTCAACAATTATGTACTTCATAATTATTCCTATAATTATGATTATACATAATTTTATATTTCTTATCATTTTTGAAGCAGTAAAACCTGTGAATTGTCACGATTACTACTGCTATAATAAAGTGTGTTGTAAATTATAGTTATAGGAAATAAATAATTGATATTTGTAATTAGAGTTCTATTTTCTTAATATGCATATGCTCAGTATTTGTGTTTTTGCGCCACAAAATATTTCGCAATTAAAAAGAACTTAAAGAACTTTTATAGAACACTAAATCTCCAATAAAGCATGGATGAAAAATTGTTTGCATTTACCAGTGAAGGAAATGTAATTTTACTTTATGTAAAAAAGCAGTATATTTTTTAATAAATTATCACTAAATGGCAATAATACGTAGGAGAATGACTCTCTATTATAGAAATGAAAATGCAACAAAAAAGACAACCCATTAGGATTCAATTTGCGAATTGCTAACCTTAATAATGAAACAAATACTCCATTAAAATAATAAAAAAATCGTTTCAATTGCCTCCCTTTTTCTTAAAAATTTTAAGAATTTCTTTGCTATATGAGCATTTCAGGCACGAAACATTTTAGTAATCTTTAAAATGGTGTTTCTAGATTGCATATACGATTTAAAACCACAGAGCAAAGCTCGATGGACTTTTTTTTCTTTCTACTGTATATTCTTAGCTTATTCAAAGAATTATGAAATGAGAAAATTTCTGAATTGAGTATTTAGTTATAATCCATTTGTAAATATTCGACATATAATACATGCATAAAAATTGGCAAAAAAAATTTAATACTAACATAACTTCTACACAAGAACTTCGGCGAACGTGATGTAACTATTTGCACGTCTATAAAATTGTTATAGAAATTATTTGACAGATTTTTTTATAAGTACACAAACATCGATGTACAAAAAGTCAAAGAATATTTTCACTCTGGTATGTGCGATGAAACTATATACTTTTTTATTCGATTATGAAATGTCGGAGTCGATTTTTGAGTGTCATTGGAAGGTTGAATTGGAAACATTTTCCCAATAAATCAGTAAATTTATTATGATCTTCATTCTGAAAACATATATATATATATATATATATTTATTTCTTAGAGTGTTTCAATTTAAATAGATTCGCTGCTTCCATTTTAAGTAAATTTAGATCGAGTTGATGTGAATAATCTGGCAACCGTTTGCAGCATCTCTTTCTGTGCAATGTTGAAATGTAATGAAGAGAGTATTTTCAGGATTGATAAATAATTTAAGGACATCATATCTGTGACGAGTAACTGCAGAAGAAAAACCCGAAACTTATTGACTAGCAGCACGTGCTTATTTAAAGACCACCGGGCGAGTGAACATAAATTAGAATCATTTCATTAAATTCTAAAAACCGTGTTTATCCTATACAAGCCATCATGTTTGTGTTATGCTAAATTCAGTCTCTTTTATCTTCCATCCAATAGAGCGGTGGCTACGCGCCGGGTCCACCTAGGGCTAAATAATAATATGCTGAGCATGATATCAATAATGAAACGGAGTTATATCACAAATTGTGTAGAAAAAGTAAAGCAATGAAGACTTTCTAAAATTTCCCATGGTTTAGTTGAATGGAAAACAGTACATATGCTGCCTGACAATTGACTTCATCAGTTTCATTCTCATCTCATCCGAAGTGCGGGTTCGTAGGAAGTTTAGCTCATAGTCAGTCATTTAAAAACTGACTTACGCCACTATCGTACTAAGGAGAGGCTCTAAATAGGTATTCAAATCCATGCTAAACTCAGATGGTAAAAAGTTTCGGCTTACTTTGTTTTCATTCCAACAAGCTCAATTGTTTTTCCTAATCTAGAAACATGATATTCTATTGATGATCGTAACTCGTTTTCAGTGTATCAAATGAAACACTTCAGTCTATGAAATATTAGCCGCCTTTGGCGACTAGCTGGTTCACCAAGAGTAATGCTTTTTAAAATGTTCAGTTAAATACTTATGTACCTTCTTCTCTTTTCTTCAGCACAATATATTTAACTCACGTAATCACGTAACTCTTATTATTGTAGAAGCCTTACGATAATTTGTTCATTGTACGATATATCTCTCTAATTCGCAATCAGCTGTCGTGGTATTTTATGAAAAATGTCACATTTTATATTTAGACCATAACATTACGCTTCCATTGAAACATGCACTGGACATCCCAATTTCCTCGTATTAGTTTGCAATAAGAGTTAATTTAATCAGTTTGAGTTTATTTGAAGGTGACGACATCACACTGATACAGTCTTAATGTGCTTTTGCAGGTTAAATTTTACTTTCATTTTGTTCGAAATATAATGCTAAAAGATATGATTATAATACCTTTTTAAATTTATTAAAAATAGAAACTTAATTTATAGGTTAACACATTGGCATATATTTTTTTTTTTTATATTTTTTAATATAATTTAAAAAAAAACCAGTTTTGTGTTGTAATATTTCCAAAATTCAGCTTAATTTTTAATTAATTAAAATTTAAAAAACTCTCTCTAGGTATAATTTTTTTATCCTCCAAAGTATACCAAGTGTGGTAGCTCTATGTTCCATGCTCTGGTGTGTAGAGCACCAAAGCAGACAGACGCACAAACACATATTCTTCTGATTATCAGCCTTGGAGAAATTCCGAGCACTGATTGGCCCAGAATTGATACTTTCTTTAAGATAGTGGATGGAAAAGTCCAAAAGCGTACGTTTTTATACATTAGTAACATTAATATTTTCCTAAATCAGTCAATTTTAATTATTTGTTCAGTTGATTGATACAATGCTTTTTATTTAAAATATTAGTGTCTCAAGAATATTTTGTTCAGTATGATTCACAGAACGAAGTATGAAAAAATTTAAAACTCGTAATTCAACTGTGCATTTACTGACTCAAGTTACATAAAATCTAATTATTTACGTCATTTAAACTATTTTAACAGTACTAAATAGTATGTATGTACTACTAAAGATTTACAAATTAACCATTACCAGCTTTAAAAAAGCCAAATTAATAGCTTAAACAAAGCTGATTTATTGAATTAATAATACAGATATTGGAAACGATAATAGAAACCTTTGCCTTCATTTATATTTTTAGAAAATATCACATTTCATATTTGTTTCATTTCATGTAATCACGTGCTGAAAATGACACTTTTCTAGATTTAATTCGCAGAAGGAATTAACTTATCAGAGCTTTTGTAAAGGTAATGGCAACAAGTTCATAAAAACTAATTTTTTGCCATACTCGTGCGGATTAAATTTTACTTTCCTTTTATGCCAAATAAATTGTTGAAAACATGGTTAAAATATTTCTTCAGATAATATAAAATTAAGATGTTATAGCGGAAAAACGCGCGAAATTTGGCTTACTTTTTAAGTAATTAAAATTCTAATTAAAAATTTAAAAAAATTGCTCCAAGATGTACATTCCCGGTCTACAGGTAGCCATGTAGCCAAATTTTGTAGCTGTAGGTAGAACGGTCTAGTCTGTAGAGCAGCGATACACATACACACCCATTGAACTTTATTATAAGTACTAGCCCCCTTTGGCGACCAGCCGGTTCGCCAATATTAATGCTCGCTAAAAGTTCAATTAATATATTATATATATATATATATATATACAATTAATATATTTTTCATCTTCACATTTTGATATTCACTTATATTATTACGTAGACCTTAAGACATTCTGTTCATCGAGCTACGCGTCTCTCTCTCTCTCATTTTCTATTCGCACCGTAAAATTGTATTTTAGATTAAAGTGGAAAGGATGAAACCGCAAATAATATAAAAACGCCTCTTTAGTGAATCCAAGTGTCTTAAAAAAATATGAGAAAAGTCAGAGTCGTTCGGCATTGAAGTCTTGCGTGCACTACCGAATAATTTTCATAATTTATAATATATCAAAAAATTTCTCAACAAAAATTTCACGGATTCAATAAATAATTCAGTTTTTAGTTTTATTTCTAAAAGGATATAAATGCTCTCAATAATAATATTTTATTTTTTTTCGGTTTATAAATATATTTCAAAAATTATGAAGTTAAAATTTTAGATAGTCTTTTGGTCCTAGGGAATCCTATTTTTCAAAATATCCAACTTTCAAATAAATAAATAAACATTTCTATCTTCTGCATTCACATCTGACTGATTCATTAAGTTTGGAATATTACAATATTAGAACATCATTTCATAATCTCTCTTGAGAAAACCTGAGAGATGATTGGCTTCTTTGAAATGAAGTGATCTAAAATCATCCTTTTCTATAGAATAGTGATATTCAAATTTTCATAAATCGATCAACTTAAGTGATGGATTCAATGGATTGGAGTGTAACTCTATTTATTTAAGATATTAGCATCTCAAGAATATTTTGTAAAATATGAGTCACAGGACAGAAGATATATGTAAAAATTTAAGATTCGTAATTCATCAGCATTTGTTGAGTCAGATTATTTAAAATATAATTATTTATTTCATTTAGAGCTTTTAGTTAATTTATGTATGTCTGTTACTAAAGGTTTACAAATGAGTTGTTAGGTGCCAGTCAGAGTAGATATCTAGTACATATTAGACTATATTTACTTTAAATAAAATTATTCAATTGACTTAATAATATAAGTATTGTGAAAGATCATAGAAAGCGTTTCCTTGCATTTACTTTTCAAAAAATATAATGTTTCGTATTTAGTTAATTTTATACAGACACGCGCTAAAAATTATATTTTTATATGTTTAATTTGGAATGATCATTAACATATTTTTTTTAAATTTGAGCTTATGTCAATATGATGTCAACCCGTTGATAAAAGCTAATTTTTTTCTCCCATTAACGTTTAATGTGCTCGTGCAGCTTAAATCTTATTTTTATTTTCCACGAAATAAATTGTTAAAAAATACCATTAAATTATTGTTTTAAATCATTAAAAATAGAAATTTAATTTGTTCGTTAAAACATTAGTATCATTGAAAAGATTATTTTTTAAAGTAGTATCATTGAAAAGATTATTTTTTAAAGTAGTATCATTGAAAAGATTATTTTTTAAAGTAGTATCATTGAAAAGATTATTTTTTAAAGTAGTATCATTGAAAAGATTATTTTTTAAAGTAGTATCATTGAAAAGATTATTTTTTAAAGTAGTATCATTGAAAAGATTATTTTTTAAAATTCAATATGATATAAAAATCAATTTTGTGCTGCGATATTTTCGGAAGTTATAGCTGAAAAACGCCAACATTTCGCTTAATTTTTAAATTTTAAAAAACTCTCCGAGGTGCATATTCCCGGCCTCCAAATTATACATATGCCAAATTTGGTAACTGTACGTAGAGCGGACTGGTATGTAGAACGCCAACACACACACGCACACACGCACGCACACACACACACACACACACACACACGCACACACACACACACACACACACACACGCACACACGCACATTGAACTTTATTATAAGTAAAGCTTATATGATTTACTATATGATAACAATACGAAATGTCATATTATTACTTTTTTGTTTGGAGAGAATCCGAACAGAATTTTATGTTTATTTTTTAAAAATAATTACCTTGATGCGAATCAAATTGCACTTTTATAAGTGATAGGTAGCAAATTTTAAAGTATGTATTACTAAAATAACACTGAACATTGAAAACAGTTTTTGCATCATATACACACAAAAAATGATGAATATATATTTACTTAGGTTATATCTGTCAGTCAGAAAGAAAACTGTAATTTACTGAATGTCATCTTGAAATATTTAGATGGGACAGCTGAATGAAAGATAATGCCTCAACGTTGGATCTTCATTATGAATGCTATGAAATTAGTCCATTATATTTGAAGGGAAAAAAGATATTCGTCAGAATATTTGTACCTGTCTGTACATCTGTCAACAAAACTAATACAGAGCTCCCAGTGTATAACTTGTTTTTATAAAACAATATTTAACAGTTTTTTAAAAAAGCATATGAGACTCAACTGAAAAAGTTCTCATAAGTGAGAAATAAATTAAAAAAATAATAAATGTTTTCATATCAAAAATAATACTTGTCTATCGTATTTAAAGAGATTAAACAGTTAAAAATTACAAAGATGTTTTTTTGTACAAGCGTTCATTAAATGGGTCGTCGCTTCAGGCTTTTGATTCCATTCGCCTTTCGTTTCTGTCATTTGAAGACCAGATTTTAATGACAAAGAGATTTTTATTTAATCAGCTCTTAAAATTAAGAGTTTTCGAATTGATCACATCTTTTCAAAATTTTAAACATTCTAATCCTTTATAAAAAAAAATACCAATTTGATAAGGTTGTTTGAAAAAGCGATACATTATTCAAAACATTTCTTTTTATGCGTTTTCAATACTGATATCCATATTATAGCAAAGTGAAAGGAAATCTAATTAAATTATTGTCTTTAATTTGTGCATATCATTGATATATCCTCTTAATATAAAAAAAAATTATAAAACTAATTATTTCCACAACTTATCACCAGTTTTCCTAAATTTAGAATACATGGAGAAAATTTAGGTTATTTACTTTCAAACTTTTTAATTTTTTAGCAATATTTTAATATATATTTTTATGCAAAATTATTTCCTATAGAAGTTATTACTCACATTGTTTTGCTCCGTTGGCATCCATTATTTATTTATATGCGATGTTAACTCTGGAGAGAAAATAGAAAGCGTGAAACTTCGGAGTGAGATGCCGATGTCTCATGTAACGTCTACAGGTGATATGGGAAACAATGAACACGCTCAGCTGTATAATCAAAGGTAAATATTTATTTATTACATATTCTGTGTATTTGCATTTTTCTTGAAGGCATCCAATATATATAGAAATTGTTAGAGGGGTTATAAATATAATCAAAGTGACCCTATTGATACCCATCTAGAACCTCTTCTACTTATGGGATTTTGATGAAACTTAACATACATTTTATGGACCATAGGATAGAGATTTCTGCAATAAAAATAGTTCAAAATTTGACAACCAGATGGCACTTTTTAAAAACTCCTTATACAAATTAGTCAAACTTATAAAGAGATTTGCAGTCAGAGCACATATATAATTCTGTGTGTCTTTGTCATCGTTAAACATGCCTTTACAGAAGAAAGATGAAGCTTTAATGGTAAAACTATTTTATCAAAACAGCACCAATATCTTTGCCCGAATATGGCCATTTAAAAGGGATCGCGAAAAGGGTCCATGTCGAAGAATGGTTTGAAGAAGATGATTATGATATTTGAAGAGACAGGAAACCTAGTTGCGCTGCCATAAAAATGGAAGAAACCGGTTGCGACTAACTGTTGAAAGAGCCTCCAGTTCCAGCTATTCTTCAGCAAGTACTCGATCGGTGTCACGTGAATTGGCGAATCCGTGGTTGGCAGTAAGAAAGATTCTGCAATCCGTTTCGAAACAGTATCTGTATAAGATCCAAGTGATGCAAATGTTGCAATCTGGAGACCATCAAACACTTTAGATTTGCTTGCCTATTTTTGGCGAGAATGGAAGTTGATGACGCGTGGTCTTGACAAATTCTATGGTAAGATGAGATTTCTTTAGATGGAGTTGAAAATAATTAAAATTCCCGCATATGGGATGCATTACCTCTTAATGTCCTGCACCAACAACCACTGCATTCTGATTACGTGACTGCATGGTCTGGGTTTACTGCTCATTATATCCTCGAACAGATTTTCTTTGAAATGCTCACACATCAAGGTCTTAGAACATGCTCTGTCAAGATTGCACGCTACAGTAAGCTTCTGAAACAGCAGGTCATTCCTGCCTTACAGGAACGGCAATGTTTACAGATCACTGTCTTCATGCAAAATAGAGCAACACTTTCATTGAACTCAAAGTCAAAGAATTTCTTTGTGGCAACTTTGGCAAGAATCGTAAAATATCCAGATCTTTACCGGATGTCTGATCTTTTCATTCATCCTACTTAAATCCCTGTGATTTCTGGATGGGGGATTCCTAAAAAACCGCTTTTATGGAGTTGGAATTAAGACTTTGTCTGAGTAGAAAGCCAGCATTATACGCCTTGTTGCTGGAATCTTTCGAGATGTTTTTCACGCTACCATTGAACACAATATATTTGCACTTTTAACCCGGAATAGATGTCAATGGAGAGCATTTTGAGCACATTCTATAGCTGAATAAATTTCAATGATTCTCAAAGATATTTTTTGTCTTTCTTCCGGCACCACAATTCCCACTGGTAGTTAAAATTTGAACGATTTTTTTTTTATTGCAGAAATATTTTCCACATGATCCATATAACGTATATACCAAGTTTCATCAAAATCCGAAAGGCAGAATGGGTTCTAGAGGAATCTGAATAGGGTCGTCTTATAGCTATTCTGTATCATCCAGTATTTTATATTGTTTGAAACTTCCATATGCTAATTCTTAAGACTGAGAAACTATTGAGTATAGTTTTTCAATAGAATTGTGGTATTAGATTGCCGAGGAAATGCCCTATCAATCAAATAAGCACCGTTTTCTCACTTCAGAGCATTGATAGTGCATGCAGCTCTTATCTCAGTACACCTTTCCAAAAACTACAGTTTTTTTCCCAAGTTATTTGTGTGGTTAATATTAAAAAGTACTAAAGTTATTGCAAAAATTGTTGGACTGTAGCATGAAGATGATTTTTTACATCAAGTAAATCAAGAAAAATGGAAAAATTATTGAAATGTTTAATATTATAAAAATCAAGAATGATTATTAACATTAATAATGATATTATTTTAATCTTTCATGATTTTCATACTGCGTTCTTTGTTAAAAATAACACAAAAGAGAAGAATTCTTAAAATTAATAATGTATGTAAAAAAGATGACGAAATTACTGAAACTTGCAATATTAACGTGTTTAGGAAAAATGTAGATATATTTTGAAAAATATTTCCAAAATGTATTGGTGTGTTAGAAAGAAAATAATTTTTTCCAATTCATTTAAATTAATTATGAATTCTATGGCCCTATGAATCAGAAATACCATAATACAACAAATCATTCTGAAGAGAAACTTTAAAATGTTGCAAAGCTTTTAATAAAATTCCGGTTACTAAAAATGTAATTACTTTTAAATTTAATGAATGTTATAAACTAAGGTTTATACAAAAACCGACTTTTTGAAAAACTGGTTTTCAAATTCGATATTTCCAAAAAAGCCGGTTTTAGCCGGTTTTCGATTTTTTGTCGAAAAAAAAATGAATAGGCAAAAATAAAATATTTCTCCCTAATCTATTTTTATTTTATTTTAATTTATATAAAATAACAAAAAACGAAATCAATATCAAAGTCAAAATATAAAAAACAAAATTAAAGATTACATATACATATTACTAACACAAAGTAACGAAAGCTCAAACAAAAATTTCAAATAATATTTATATTATTTTCACTAATTTTAATTTCTCTTAAGAAAATAGGATTTTAAAAGACATAAAATATCCACTGCGCAGCACTTCCCAACTCAACTTGCAACGTTGGAAAAATGTGTTTACTACCCATTGCATAGAATGAATAGCAAATCAAATAAGTTCAAAATTAATTTTTACATAATAATATGAATTCTTAAAACCGGTTTTCTTAATTTAAAAACATGTTTTCTAATATGACAAATTTACTTTAAAAAACCGGTTTTTTAAAACCGGGTTTGAAAACCGTCAAACCCTATTATAAACCATTATTCTCCCATTTAAATCGCGTGCTTATCAGAAGAGCACGAAATTTAATTTGATATTTAAACCAGCGGGAGAGAAAGTTATATCTGAAACTTTCTTCCATATTTCTTAATAAAAGTACCTTAATGAAAGTAAACTTTTCATCTCATGAAGGTTCTTCTTGTCGTCCAAGCCCTTTTCTTGGACAGCAAGGCCATGAGTGCAAGAATGCACATAAAATAAAGCTACAAGAAGGAAGTCAAAATTTAATTTTAAAAATAATAACTGTGCGCTTTTATTTTTCTTTGCAGTAAGGATATCACGGAAGAGTGAAAATCGAAACAAATAACTGAAAATGAAGATATGTCTTAAAAAATAGAGATAACCAAATCAAAATGTTTGCTGAAATGTTGCAAATTTGTAAAAATTTTTGTTATTTTTCCCATTAGGTTTTCTCCCCAAATTAGAATATTGATTCCATTTTATTTGATGAAATAAAAGCCGAGTACTTTGGTTAAAACGGTTAATATTGTTGATGGTATTAACTCTTTCGAATTAAAACAACCTAAAAGACTGATTTGAAATTAAAACTGTTGTATCAATAAATATTTATTTTGAAAAAAAAAAAAACCTCCTAAAAACCAATTATCCAGATAACGTTTTAAATAAAGAAAGAAGATGAAATTTTAAATGATTTCAAATGGACCCATCTATTTTGAAATATTAAATCAAACATATTTTTCCATGAAATTCCTGTATCTTCAAAATCATTCTAAAGATTAAGAAATTTCCAGGTTTAAAAGTTTAATTTTGAAGCCTACTTAATGTAAACAGGATGCATTTGATTACGTTTTATCAGTTGTGTTCGTTGCCTTTAAGCGGAAATGTTCATATCGTGGAAAATAATTACTGAGAAAATATAGAAATCGGCTACCCTCTTAGTATTTATTTTGTCTCAGCAGAGCTTTTACCGTGACATTATTCTTTTCATGTCTTTTCTGTAATCTGGAAACAATTAAAAAGACAAAAATTTAAAACGAATTAAGAGGTTAAATAAACAATTTATTTAAAATGTGTGAGGAAAAATTACTTTCTTACTTTTGGCTGTATTCTTTGATAAGAAGTTATAAAATTCAGCTAAAAAAATCACGATTCAAAAGAATTACATGGATTAGAGTATCAGAAAAGGCAGGAAAATGTTTGATATTTTTCAGATTTCCCGAGTACTCGTTTTGAAGGTTATCGAATTTAAAATTAGTTTGACCCCTTATCCTCCTTATGTACGCCTTTTCACTTAGTGCACCCCTCGGTGACAAATTTGAGCAGCTAATTGAAGCTCAAGTAATCTTCCTTAGAATCCAAAAGTCTAAAATGACATTGAATGTAATCAATTTAATTAATGTGATTTGCACTACGAAGAAAAAAACAATTTCAGGGTTTTTTTTCCAACTGCTAAATTCTTTAAAAACCGATAGATGCAGTGAGGCAGATAGAGAGATAATTCATTTTTTTTAATTTCCATTTTTATATCTCAAGTCGACTTGTTGGGTACATTTTATAAAAGACACAAAATCGGAAGGATGGCATCAAAATCTATATGCATTTTAAGGTCAATTTCAGCTTTATGCATTCATGTAAAGAGTCTATAAGTGTCCGTATAATCTTTTCTTCTTCTCAGTCAGTTGAAGCTTGCAATTGATTTTCATGTCGGAGATACAATGCTGACACGTGAGATTATAATTAACTTACTCGTCTAATTCTTTAAAGTAAGAAAAAAAACACTTATTAGTTTAATAATTTAGCAACAATTAAGTATTGCAAGTATGGCATTTACATTATGAATATACATCCTTTTTCACACTATGGGAAAAAAATTTGCTTTGCACTACAAATACATTTTCCCCACTAAATAATGGTTTTGCAGTTCTGAAATATTTAATATCTTGAAGATAACTAAATTATTTTAATAATTTGAATATATCTTGTGTCTGCTTGGCGAATTAAATCTTTTTGTGCATTGAAATAACATTACATGATTAGTTTTCAAAAGGATAGATGCAAGTTTTCTTTTTCTAATTAACATTCTGCGCTTTAAGATAAAGATTATTTTTAAAAAAATAACTTAATAATTAATATAAAGAAAAATTATTGATAACTTTGTCTGTTTCATAAAATTGAAATAAATCATATGTTTAGCATAAATTTTCAATTTCTTTACAACAATAATGCTTGTATAAAAGCAAAGACAATTCCTTTATAATAATTTTTCCTTTTGCAATAATTCTCTTAACTCTGCTTTCGTAGAAAATCTCTTCAATTCTTCACAGATCAAGCTTTTAGAACCTAAAGAATCCAAAACCAATCTTCAAATAAAGCTATATATATATATAGTGAAATAAGAAAATTTTAGTATTCTCCTGTTATTATGACTCATAACAAATAGGCCTATGAAAGGTCGAATATGTGGTTATATTCTTATAACTTTTAACAGGATCCGGTGCACTCTGTCAGTACTACAGCAGTGTGCAATATTGGGAAATATTAACGATGTTGTGAATGCCAAAAATTATCGAATGTCATACCAACTATATATATATATATTGTTACAAAATTTTCGGGGTTTGTTTGGATAGTGGAAGTTATATGGTGTGAATAACGCTCAATCACCAGGCGGCAATAGAAAATAAAACAACGACGTTTATTTACACAAAGGCACACAGGACAGCACAAAGACGACAACTATATACAGCACAGAAGACTATTATCTTCAGCCGAGACGTGCAGCAACAACAGCATACAAATCTGCGGCTCCTTTTATAGGTCTCAGGAGGATGGGCCAGAAGCCTCTCAACTAATCAGGAACGTTCGAGGCGTAACTCGGTTCCTACTGGACGGTTCGGAAAAATTCTCTGTGTTTCGGGCATAATCCATTTTAACGCCGAAGGCGCCAAATTTGTCGCCAAGTCGCCAAATGGTCGCCAAGTTTGTCGCTAAGCTCTGGGACCTCCCATGGAAACAAATTTGCTGGAAAGCCGCATCACAGGTTCGTAACAATATATATATACAGGGTGTTTATAAAGTCCCGGACCCATTTTGATGTTTAATAACTCGTAAAATAATAAAGATATAAACAAACTTATGGCATTTATTGATGGAATAACTCATATATTTTCCTTTTCAGGTTTGAATATTTTTACTTTTGTAAATATCGTCTGCACGTGTGGTTATTTTCAGATAATTTCATTTTCCAGTCTAAATATCTGTACTTTTCTAAATATTGTCTGCTTATTAATTGCATTTTTCTCTCTTTTGTTTTTGGCAACTATTGCAATGTTATGTTTACTTTTGATGTGTTTGTTCTATGTATTACTTTTGTATGTGATGTTTTATTCGAGTGGATATTAAGGAGAATGCGTACACCACAAGAGAAAGCACAGATTTTATGGTGGTTCATAGAAATGAAATCGATAGTGCAAGCACAGAGAAATTTCAGAAGAATTTACCAAAAAGATCCTCCATCCAAAAACAGCATCTTGCGGTGGAAAAAGAATTTTCTAGAAATTGGAAGTATCGAAGATAAGCAACGTTCCAGACGTCTTTGCACAAGTGATTTTGATGTTGAGCGTGTCAGAGAGACATTTTTACACAATCCTAGAATATCTGTGAGATCAGCGGCAACAGAATTGGATATGCCAATTTCGACGGTGTACAAGGTTATTAAGAAAAAATTAAGACTGCATGCATACAAAGTTCAAATTGTCCAAGTTTTGGAACCGAACGATAGGCCTAGGAGGATGGCCTTTGCAACAGATATGCTAAGGAGGATAGAAGATGCTGCTGATTTTCTGAAGAGCATAATGTTCTCCGATGAAGCATCCTTTCATGTTTCTGGCATTGTTAATCGCCATAATGTGCGCAAATGGCTCTGTGGATGCCGACATGCTTGTCGCTACCTGGCGTGAAATTGACTATCGACTTGATATTCTCCGTGCGACGAAGGGGGCACACGTGGAAGTTCATTGACAAGGGTCATGAAACTTTTGAGTCTATTTATTTATGTTATTAATTTTAATCTATCTTTATTATTTTATGAGTTATTAAACATCAAAATGGGTCCGGGACTTTATAAACACCCTGTATATATATATATATATATATATATATATATATATATATATATATATATATATATATATATATATATATATATATATATATATATATATATATATATATATATATATACCTTGTATTTATTGTATTTAAATCGAATTAACATTTATAAAATAAAACAGTTCGACTTTCTTTCCATAATATTTCACATTTTATGTATATTTTATAAATATATTTTTCAAGCAGTTTTATTAAACTATTTTAAAATATCTTGGGTGGTTAAATAGTATAAGGAATCACTTAATACTATCATCATTAGAAAAAAAAATTAAAAATAAGAAAATTAAAAATATTTAATATTTATTTCTAAAAAAATTACGCACATTTCTTTTAAATATTTTTTTAACTGACTCGTATATCCAAAATTAAAGCTCTAATTTTACATAGTGTATTTCAGAAACATTTAGAAAAGTTAAGAGAGAAAACATTGGGAATTAAATCAGAAGAAACATCGATAAAAGTTTTAAGTATTGTTTTTTAAATTTGAAAACATTTCATTTTTTTAATATGACAAATGTTTAGAAATTTGTATTTCTATCCAATTTTTATCGAACTGTTACAAAATCATTTCAGTTTAAATTGATTAAAAAAATTAGCATTTAGCATTTAAAAAAAACTAAAATATGTCGACTTAGAAATATAAGGAACATATTCAAAAATTATAAAATGGTAAACAAAACAAGAAAATACATATAACATAAAACATCTATTCCTGATACTACATTCCAGAAAGTAATATTAAATTTAAGTAAGAAAGATTTATATTAAAAATATGCATCAAAGCTTAGTCTAACTGAAAATAACAAAATTATACATTTATAATATTGAGTGTTAATTCTATTTTTTTATTATTATTTGACGAACTGATTTTATATATTGCAAATTCGGAAATAACAATAAAATTAAAAGCAAATTTTTCCTTAATATTGCAAAAAAATGAAAAAGTAAAAGTTCATATGAGTAAAACAGTTCATGTAAAATCTGGATCAATGTTACGGGGTACGTTTATGATTATTGGATTAAGTGCGTAATTTTTTCCATTAAATTGTCTTGAAATACACTGTTCACCTAAATTTAAGGAACAGTTCCCAAAATAGCATAAAATTGAAAATAAAACAAAAATATTAAGCCAATTCGCATAAAAATTTGAATATGAATATGTTTATCAATTAGATTTACTAAATAAAAATGCTGTATGCAAGTTATGAAACTGCCGTCGGAATACGTCATCTATGAGGAACATAAAATTGTATGTGTGAGAGCAAGCTTGCAAATTTTGTAATGCTACTGAAATAAGAAAATTTTCGATACCAATACGTAAGAGTTACCCACAGGCATTATTTGCCTGAAGAACTGCAATGAAGAGATACTTACAGACTGGACAAGGACAGAAGTAACTAAATGGCTAAATGCGAATCCTTGCGTGCTCCATAGACTTTGACAACAATTTCTAACCACAGATTTGGCATCCAGACGGATGCAAAATCTGTCTGGATGATGATGAGCAATCCAATGGGGAACAATCGCTATAACGGGTGCCGATGACCGATATTTGTTGTTATGTATTCGGAGGAATAGAATTGTATCTCCGACTCAACTCAGATCCTTCCTTGTTGCAGCCACAAGGAAGTGTCTGCTTGTGAAAGTAGCCTGCATGCAAGGCGATCAGAAATTTGCCTACCTGTTCATATCCAGTCTTAGAAGGGAACGTTTGAAGTGGACACATCATGTACATTGGATGGCTGATTAATGGAGTCTATTCTTTTTATGGTTGAATCCAGATTCAACCTCCTAAGCTAGAGGAGACATTATTTGATTTAGAGAGAATCTGGAATCTGTTTTTATCTTGCAAATATCTCTGTAAAATATATATCCTGAGGAGAAAGTGTCTGTATTTGGATGTAGTGTCTCTTTAGGTAGACGTACGTGTTTGGACGCAGGAAAGATCTTTATGTATTTCCACGTGAAATTGTCAATCCCCAAATCTATAAACATGACATTCTTGATGTCTACGCTCACCTTAAAGTTGGCGGCAATAGGTGATGATTTCCTGCTGTAGGATGATAGCACAAGACAGCACAGGGCTCGCATCGCGAATGCTATCGTCATGGAAATAATTCAGTGCATGGAGTAGCCAGCTCAATCACCGGATCTGAATCCTATAAAGCAAGTTTGGAATGCTTTAGGAAGATGCTGCTCTTAGTCCTCCTCCTCAGACCTTTGTCACGCTTGTATCTGCTTTGTTCACATTTCCTACAGGTCTGATAGACACCCATGATTAACTGCGTCACACATCACTGTATGTACTGCATTGCTTCTTGAGGGCAACCATACTCCATATTGGAGGCAATTATTCTATACCAAACTAACGCATCCGATAAGTTCATTTTATTCATATGATAATTTCTGTAACACCAGAATTGTCTGGTTTTCATGCTGTTTTATATCTTACTATGTGCTATGTATTGCGAGTCATGTTCATTAAATTTTACTTGTAACCTTTTGAGTAATCGTCATTTTTGTGATATTTTCCTTAATATTTCGTCATTAGTGTTTATTATAGAAATGAAATGCGTTTAAAAATTATAATCATCTATATTATATTGTGTATGATAAATTTCAAAACTTTCTGCAGCGCATTACATTACAGAATTATATTTTTGCATTCCAATCTTGCAATAAAGAAATTTCTTTCTATCTTAATACCGTCAAAAGCACGCAAAGGGCTGATTTGGTTGAACAATAATATCATATTTAATTCTATTATGACATCACAAAGTAGGGTTACAAATTATGATTAAAATTTATTTTAAGCATTCAATTAAAATTTAACATATTTGTTGTTTTTTTTATTCTAAAAGCAAATATCTTTCGGATTTTTAACACCATAAAGATGAGAATGGCCAATTTGACAGCAAATAAAATTCAAAGTTCATACTTTCCTTGTTTATTCTTCAAAATCTCGTTTCTTCATTGATTTTCATTAACTATTCTTAAAGAATATATTGAGCAGATTTTTTTTTTGTTTATTATTATTGGCGCTACGAATGTTTATGCTTAGAAATACGGACTACAATTACTTTAACCGTTCAAAGAATAAAAGTAGCTTACGTTTTGTTTTCATTCTTTCTTTTTTTTACTTATCTTTGCACTGTTTCTCTTTCAATTTGCAGGGTATTTGAAAATGATTTGATGGAAAAGAATATAAATGAATACGGATTTCAGTAAAGAGCCCCTGCTAGGCATCTTTTATGCATCTGATTTGTAAGAATGACTAACATTCATTTCTATCGATTTCAGTTCTTCATTTTCCATTTCTGAATCGACATGCCACAAAGAACTGAATCTAAAAGAGTGCTATTAGAAAAATAAATTTCACAAGTGTTGCGGAATTTATCTGAAACTGGTTTTGGTTAAATTAAAAATTTAAGCTATCTCAAAAAAGGCAATTCCTAATGACGAAAATGAGACAATTTTAACGAAAAATATGCTTGTTTTTCTACAGAATTGTGCAAAGCGATTTCTGCTCTGAATCGGAAAGTGAAGAAAAGTCGTTGATAAACGTTAATGTCCAATACGCAAGTACTTCACTTGAAATGAACCAAGATAAATAAGCGAAGTAGAGTATTGGAAAAAAATTCAAAAGCATATTTCTCTTTCAAAATGAGCGAAGTTAAGCAGCAGCAAAAGAAGGAATAGTATGGACTACATATTGAAGTTATTACATTATTGAAGTTCTTCTTCTGGGAAGACATTTGCCATCCAATATATTGAGGCAGGTTCGTTGACTGAATTCATTTCCAATTGACACATGGAGCTTGGAAATTTTATATGGACTTATAGAGACTCTTTACAAGCAAAGAGATCCTGCGTTTCTAACTGCGATATACAGAAGTGAAATTTCACATTCTTTGAGGATCCGAATCGGAATATATATTTAAATGATAAGATGCTTTTAATTCCGAAGCGTTTTCTAAAAACTATTTTGTGGTATGCGACTTGGTATGATTTATTCATGAAACAATTGTTTGCAATAGATCGAAAGAAATCATGAAATATTTATGATATGATCCAAAGAACTTCAGGCAGATAAATTCCTTTTAGTATCAAAGATCTAGAATACGTTTGTTGCAGAGTATATAAAAATGATATCATGTGTAAGTTGCTTGAATTTTTTTAAAATCACATTCTCTTTGGAGTATGTGCATTAGGAAGCGAGGAGGGAGAAAAGACTCACCAAAATCCAGAGACAGAACTGTCAGACGATTACGAAGACCTTTTATGTTACATTATGACCGACTTGAAAATATTGATTAAGTATTATTGAAATGTAACTTTGTATATATATAACGCTGCACACTTTTAAATGTCTTAAAAGCAGTTGATTAGCCCTTTTATCCCATATCCAGCTGGCATTTCTATGGTGGATTTTACGACATACGTATTTTCAAAATTGTTTGCTTTATTATAAAGCAGGTTAATGCAGCCTTTCTCAACCTTTCAGTATTCGCGGCCCAGTTTTCAATCATAATTTTCATCGCGCCCCCCACTTACAATAAAATTTATAAAACAATAATGCATATTGAGTATTTTTTATTCTGTTTCTAATCATTTTTAACTAATTGCCAAAACAAGAGTAAAAGCGTGCCAACGTTGGCGCGAAACCACCTTTGGCATTTTGCCAAGCGGATGGTGAACAGATGAAGCGAATGAAAGCGGGGAAAATTTAAATATTATATTTGAAATGAAAGCCAAACAGGGAGATAACGTTCAAAAAATATGAAAGTAGAAAAATTCGTTAATGAAAGTTAACCTAGACTGGGTGAGCTAAATTTAAAAACTGGGAATACATTTTTTCGAATAATAAAAGAAATAAAACAGAAGCACGACTAAACAAAAAAGAAAACAAAGTTATATTTGTGGAAGGGAATCCAAGCGACCGATGCCGTCTCGAGCAGGCGCAGAGCAAATGTTTTCTCATAGAAAGAAGGAAAATGTTCGATAACGCAAGTTTCAATTCCTGCCAGTCTAATTCGAGTCGATCCTTCTATCGCTATTGAATCTATCGTGAATGTGTATGTTATATGTTTTCGTGTTAATTGCATTATTAAATATTCACGGCAGTAGATTTATGCAGATTCGTGGATAAATTTTTAAGCGAAAGTAAGCGAGAATTAGACGACAGTCAAGCACCAACAAATACACAGACGAGCGTGGTTTCGAAAATAAAAGAAAGAAAGTATTCTCAAGAATACTTAAATTTTGGGTTTATCAGTACTGAAGTAAATGAAGAAGAAAGGCCCATGTGTATAATTTGCTCAAAAATGTTGGCGGCAGGCAGCATGAAAGCTAAAAAACTTAACCGATGACATTTGGAAACACTTCATAATGAGTACAACAAACCCAGATAATTCTTCGAATTAAAATTAAAATCATATAAAAAGCAAAAATTACTTTTTAAAAAAACTGTGAATAAAAGAGCTTTAATTGCATCTTACAAAG
Source organism: Argiope bruennichi (assembly GCF_947563725.1). Lineage (NCBI taxonomy): Eukaryota > Metazoa > Arthropoda > Arachnida > Araneae > Araneidae > Argiope > Argiope bruennichi. The sequence goes on from NC_079155.1 coordinate 403,119, forward strand.
TTTCATATAAAATAGCCAGATGTAAAAACCCTCACACCATTGGTGAAGAGCTTATTTTGCCAGCAGCAATTGAGATTACAGAAACTATGTTTGGAGATAATTTTTCAAAACAATTGCAGTTCATGCCTGTTTCAAATGATGGTGTTGCTCGTCGAATTGGTGATATATCTGAAGATGTACAGTCAGCTTTTCTCCAAGTTGCGTGACAAATTGTTTTCAGTACAGCGTGATGAAGCAACAGATCGTAATAAAGATGCCCATTTAATTGCCTATGTTCCATTTTGTGATAATATGTCATTAGTAGAACTACTTTTCTGCAAACCAATAGAACTCAACGCAACAGCGCTGTCGCATTATTTGCTATTTTAAATGATTTTATGAATGAGGCAAACATAGAATGGAATAATTGCGTCGGAATATGCACCGATGGTGCTCGTTCAATTCCAAGGTATACAAGCACTTATAAAACAAAAATCGCCTCAGTGGGTCTGGATACATTGTATGATCCACAGAGACGCTTTGGTTTCGAAAGAAATGAGTCCTGGTCTGAATATTGTATTAACTACGGTTGTAATCATAGTAAATTATATAAAAATGAGACCCCTGAAATCGAGAATCTTTTCCGCACTTTGTAAAGACATGGGTTCAGTACATTCAGCTTTACTATTTTATTGCTAGTCAAGATGGTTATCGCGTGGGAAATTTTTGCAACATGTTTATGAATTAAGAGAAGAATTGCCATTTTCCTAGAAGAAGAAAACATTTATTTGTGATGAAATTGAACTACTGGGTCGATATATTCGAGAAATTAAATAACTTTAATCTTCAACTTCAAGGAGCAAATAGACATATGTTGGATACGAGTGATAAATTTAATGCTTTTTGTAGAAAATTGGAATTGTGGAACAGAAATTTAAAGAAAAAAACCTAACAATGTTTGCAAATGTGAATGATTGTACTAAAACTTACAAGGCTGAAGAAGAATATGTAAAAGTTTGTTTTTGTAACCATTGAAAATCATTTAGCCATGCTGGCAAAGAATTTTAAAAAGTATTTTCTTGTTGATGACAAACTGATAGCAAGTTACGAGTGGGTTAGGGATTCATTTCAGAAGACTCCCGAAGGACTCTAAATTGATGAAGAAGAATTAATCATAGGCTTCACTACAAGTGGCGAAACGAAAAGACAATTTAGTAATAAATCACTATTTGAATTTTAGGCAGGAGTAGAGGATGATTTTTCTGCACTAAAAATAAAGGCATTTCGCATTCTATTACCATTTTCAACATCCTACCTTTGTGAAACTGGATTTTCTGCTGTGGCTCCTTTGAAGACAAAATACAGATCTCGGCTAAATAAAGAAACAGAACTGAGAGTGGCTATTTCTAATATTAAGCCTTCCTTCGAAAAATTTTGCTCTGAAAGACAGGCCCAAGGAAGTCACTAATAGTTATTAAATTTGTTTTTAAGTTAGTATGTTTTAATTAAGTAAATTTTTATTTAGTAAGTTGTTTTACTTTAATAAGTTATTAAATATGTCGAAATGTATTTTGTTTTCTATGTGTATGTGTGCTCTAGTGTGCTCGCGCCCCCTTAGGGGGGCGAACCCCACAGGTTGAGAATCGCTGCGTTAATGTAACAGAAGATGTGACATTATTCCAAAGAACGCAATTAGCCCACTTGCATACTATATGACGTAAAAGAAATATGTTATCAGAATTAAATTAAATTTCAGGATAGCAGCTGTTGTTCGGTCGAAAATTTTATTTAATATCTTTCCATATTTAAGGGGGAAAAAATGGGAGAAAACACAATAATAAAACCATTAGTGAACATGCTTTATGCCGAATGATAAAAATGTTAATTTCTTTTTGACATTGAAATTAGACAAAATATTACTACATTTAGGCACGTTGACACTATGGAACATACTAGTAACAAATACCGAAATCATTCTATCTCAAATGAAGAGAATTAGACCAAGAAACGTTTTTATCGCGCTAGTATTATTCTGACGATATAGCAAAGAAAGTAATATGACGTAAATATAAAATTAACTAAATACAGAGTGATTATAAAAAGCACCATCCCATATATGAAATCGTAACTACCATACCGTTCAAAGGAACAGAATAAAATTTTGATTCTAGACATTTTCAGATATGTTCTCAAGAATCATGGAAAAAAAATACAGTTACAGTGACACATTTCAAAATTTTCAAATAGCAACACTAACATTCTTTCATTGGAATGCGTTCTCTTTAACGAAAAATAATACACAGCTTTGGAACGATATCTACAAAACTAAAATCACCAGCATTAGACAGACTAAGAAGAAAAGAGAAAACAACTGGTGTGCCTAACAAAGACGTGAAGACCAACAGATTCTTTGCGGCATGTCACATACTTTGGTTCTAAGTACCATCTGCTGCATTCAAAGTGTCATCATGGTTGAAATAGGTCAAGTAAAATGTTTGTGAAGCACAATATAATGCTGTTGCTTTTCTGATGTTATTGGTCATTTTCTCTTTTCTTCTTAGTCTATCTAGCGTTGGTGATTTTTGGTGCTCTGGTACTATTCCAACGCTATTTATTGCTTTTTTTTTGTGGAGAACGTATTTCAATAAAACATAATAATGGTCTTGCCATTTGAAATTTTGAAATTTTTCACTGTAACCGTAACTGTTAAAACTTAATTATTGTTTCTCATATGATGCTTGAGAGCAAACCTCAAAATATTTTGAATCAAGATTTTATTCCGTTCCGGTATATTAGTTGCAATCTTATATATCGGGAGAGTTTTTTTATAATCACTATGCATACAAAAAAAGGTATTATAGCAAACAAATTTTGAAGAAAAGCATGATTTTTGGTAATTTAGAAAGGGCGACCGAAATTACCGAACATCGATTTTTATAGGTATTATAGCTGACCCGGCGAGCTTCGTACCGCAAGCAATCAACGAATAGTTTAGTTGCATCATTTATAACTCAAGAACGGCTGTTCTGATTTTAATCATATTTGACTTATCATAATGATATAAGGAAAAAAAATTCAATAAAACTATAAAAGTAAGTATTACAGTGTCTTCTCAGAAAGATATTTTCTTTATTCAATCCCTGTATACATTCGGGTTTATTCTCTTGAGTCAAGCACCTTCTGATATACAACATTTTTTTGTTTTGTTATCGGTCGCAAGAGCAAATACAGCGGATGGTTTACTAACACGTGAACATACCACATATAATTGACCATGAGAAAAACATGGGTTTTCTAGATTCAGACCACAAACACTCAACGATCGGGCTTGCGATTTGTTAATTGTCATCGCGAATGCAACACGAAGTAGAAATTGAATTCGTTTAAACTCAAAGGGCATATCGCTTGGGATCCTCGGAATTAGAACTTCCTCATCTTTGAATTTTCCATTGAGTATAGTCGCGAGAATCACATTGATCATCAGTTTTTTTTTTTTTAAATCACCAAACGCGTTTCATTACATAGATTTGGTTAGCTTAGGTTTCGAAGCATCATGACCACCGAGCCTTCAGCTTTAAATTGTGCGGTGGTAAGAAAAGCACATAAAAGGAGTTTAAAAATCCAAATGGATAGTTGGTGACTTCGTCTTCGTTTGTTACACAGTCAATAGATTTGAATGACGGCATAGTACCAACGATTTCATTCTGAATAACGAAGTCATTCACATCTTTGTTCTTAGCTGCCAAAATTGCTCGATCACTCAACCATTTATGATTTTTGTGGTTATCAGTGATTTTCGGGAACACTTTGTTAATGAGCTCATCTTTCGATGAAACAAAAGTGCAAAAATTCTGAGATAATGAAATCAATCCGCACGATTCGTCGACAGGAACACGGTCGTTACCAATAGTCAACAATTGCATGGAGAAATCTTCAGCAGATGGATCGTTCAGCAATGTAACTCTCATATTTGTTGTCAGTTGAAGTTTCTTCACATAGCGCACACAGATTTGATGAATTAGGGCAAGCGTTTATTTCATCGGCAGCAGTCGATCTTGGAATGATTGGCAGTGTTTGCGGAAATCTCCAGACAGTAAAATCATTGCGCCTCCAAAGCATCTTGAGCCATTGCGCAGATCTTTCAATGTCCGGTCAAGTGCTTCCAATGCGCATTTGTGCACCATCGTGCATTCGTCCCATATGATGATTTTAGATGCTACTAAGATTTTGGCCATTGCGGACTGTTTCGAAATGTTATATGTCACTTGCTCAGAATTTTGTAGGTTTAACGCAACTTTAACGCTGAATGAGCCGTATGGCATCCATCCAACAATGTGGCCGCTATGTACGATATCGCAATGTGACCGCAAATTCCTCAATGTGGTCGCAGTGTACGATCTCGCCCGAACAGTGCCCACAAGCAATGAAATGAGGAATTGTGTAATCGTATAGAAAAGCTGCTCGATTCAAATCAACACTTGAAGCATCGCGCCGAAGATTATCTCGCTGTTGATCTCTACGTCGAGCTCGACGATTTCTCGTTGCCAAGCAAGCCGTTTCACGGGCTTCTTCTCTTTGCTTTTCTGTTTGAAAAGCTCGAAGCCGAGTCATACTAATGCGGCGCTCTTCGCGTGCGTTTTCTCGTTCTTCTTCAGTGGATTGATTCGCAATGTTCCGAAGCCTAATTGCATTACAAGTTTGTAGGAAAAAATTAGATCTTCTGCGTCGCGGCATAATGATATAAAACAAACAAATTGACCGGTAGCCTAAATGTTTTTTCACAACAAATCACATACAATATGGAAAAAAAAAAAAAGACACGGCAGTGACGTGTCAACTTGAGATGAGCTTAGCTCGAATTTACTTGAGGTGAAATCTCAATCTATTAAAGTGTTTTTATATTATTAAGAAGCTCAGTCATTAAATTGGTAAAAACAAAACATGCGTTCCAACGCCGTTCTGAACAGCCTGAATTAAAAAACTGAAAAAGTATCCTGGGACGCTAGAATCAAGCCTCTATAGATTCAAACTATTTCATTTTTTAGCAGTGGCAATGATTTTTAAATTGTAATGTTTCGAAGTCAAATGTTCGAATTATTTATGATCCTATCTGGAAATGTTTCTCAGAAATAAGATATCACTTTCCAGATTTTTTTTTAATGCGTAGAATAAATTTGATACGTTGCAACGGATCAAGTATTATTATGTTATGTTTGATTTTTTTATTATTGTGCACGGAGACGTTTCTCGTAAATAGGATATTTTATTTGAATATGATGAATTCCACACGTTTTAATGAATCATTGATTTATAGAGCATACTGAAATTCTGCTTTTTGTTTAAGTAGTTTGAAGAAATACTTTGATGTGCACACGGATATTTAATAATTTTCGTTTTGAATGAATTGCGATTATTTATCTTACAGTTTACTAAGAAAATGCTGTATGGTAATCGCCTAGTTGGATTCTCAATATAATGTTTTTAATATTGTTACGAACCTCAGTCATTAAATTGGTAAAAACAAAACAAATCATATAGTTAGTAGTTTTGACCCATTTGACAATTGTTGCAGTGTTACCAACTCCTAAAAAATATCCCTATGATCAAGATTAATTTTGATGCGATCGTAGTTTAACCCCCGGATTGGCGCACTTTTCAAAAATCGCCAACTCGCCAACCAAGAGCTTACGTCGTGTTTTTCGGAGGAGTTACAGGGTGGAGAAAACGGTGGTAGCCAGCTTTGGCGCGTTATCGCCAATGACGAAGAGGTGGGTTAATTTTTTTTTTTCTTCCTTGAACTTTAACGATATTTTAATAGTTATTCTGCTATTCGGGCCTGAGACGAATACAAAAAAAGAAAAACAAATCCTTAAAATCGGCACAGCTGTTCTTGAGTTATAAATGGTGTAACTAATACGATTCACGATATTGTTTTATAGATATAAATTGTTATCTTTCCAGTATTAAAGCGACGCAAAAGTGGCCAATAAATTATCTCAAGCAATCAAAATAATAATCAAAAGTTCGATTATATTTTAAAAATTTATTTGAGAAGAATTTATTTATTTATTTATTTTTTGTGAGCACCTACTTCTTATGAAGTAACAGTGTGCAAAATTTGGTAAGCTCTTGGTTCAAATGCCTTGTGGAGCATTTTCATAAATTTTTGCATAATGAAATATTCAACCTAAACATTGAAAACTTTATATCCAATTTTATTAAACCAAATTTTTATCAATATTAAATAAATTTTTTATTAAGTGCTTGAGAAAATTTATCAAGCGAAGTTTAGTAGCAACATAGTTTAGCTTTAATATCTTATGAAAGGATTTTTACAAAACTATTTTTGCTTTATTACATTCAAATTCATTCAAAGAAGCTATAATTTTATTATTTTATGATTGGAATTGCTAATTATGTAACAGCCTTTAAAGTTAATACTAAAATTTTGTCTCAGTTTCTCTAAAATTGATTTTATTTATCGGCTTTTTCTTTCTATGTATTTACCTTGTGGTTTAGACATATAGTTTTGCTTTTAATAAAAGTCTTCCTTTCACAAGTACGATTATTAGAATTAGAGATTATTAGACAGACACGCTACGGGATCAACACGTCAAAGAGAAAATTCTCTCGATTGACTCTCTTTTGTTTGCGCACCTTTCCCCGCATTACCGTGAGAGGTATGGACTTTTCTAGAAGGATCTCGGTCTTCATATCCTAAGAGAAATGTCACCCAAATTTATGAATTTTCGGAAGCCTTCAGTTCCGTCGCCAAAGTTTCAAAATGAAGTTTAAAGTGGAATTCATTGACATTGAATTCATTCAGTCTCTTAGAGACATATCTGTAAATCTCTACTATGAGTATATGTGCACAGGGAGGTATTTACAGATTCCTAAGAATATGTTGTAACTGAACGACAAGCAGTAAATATCAATTTAAACAAAACTGAAAAGTTTTATCTTTAAAAGAATGCTCATTCTATATCTATAAATTATGACTTAATATATTAGCACGATTAATTTAAAATTGCATATTAAATACATGAGGAATGCAATAAAAATGCAAACCATCTTTTCAGATATTTGTTGAAAAGTAATTAAAGTGTACAAAAAAAAAAAAGATTTTTTCTAATCAAATAATCAGCAGAAATGAGCATATAACACATAACAAATGGGTTGTAAGGTACTTTATTACTACAAAATAACCTTGCCAAACTTATTTATAAACATTTTCATGAAAAAGAAGAAAAAAAAATTAATAAAGCATTACATTGAAATTCTAAAATTGTTACTTTTTAAAATCAAATTTTGTACAAAATATCGTACAGTAAGCTTCAAATTCGACTCATCAATGACGAAAAAAATAGAAATAAGCACTAAGGAATTGATTAAAAAGACTATAATTTTCCTTTAAAAATAGAAAGTAGGTTTAAATAAATAGCCTTTTAAAGTTAAAAATAACCTTTTAAAAAACTCCAAACAAATTATTCTAAAATTTCATGCAGCTTATAATATATTAGACCATTTAAAACAATCAAATGATAAAGATAGTTATATGAAATGTAATAATAATGTTTACATATTAAACCTTACAACATTTGAATGCGTGGAATCGAATCCTTAACCAAGAATTTCATTTCAATCTACAATCAAATTATTTTATATAAATAAAATGCGGTCTCAAGTTACATATTCCTAAAAAAATTTTCTTTTTTCCATTCTGGGCATACGATTTGACATAAGTAATTAAATTCGGAAGCGTTCTCTTTTGTTTGAATAGCCTGCAACCTTTCTGGAATTTCAATGCAAGGAATTTCTGGCCTACGTTGAAAACCTCTCAGTAAGAAGCTTTAACTTATATTGAGAATAATCAATTCCCCGTGACTTCCAACAGAGAACTCCGTTAAATATTATACGTCGGGAGCGTAATCGCATGAGCAGTGACTGTGAATCTACGTGGAATATTTTGTATTCCTAAAACAAGAGAATAAAATGCTGCGAATTCACCGTGACAAGCAGATAAGAATTTTTTTCATATATGCATGATATTCTTGAAGTCAAATATATTTGTCTGAATTAAAATGTATTGATAGAAATAAACAAATTTCAACAATTGAAATGATGAAAGCTTGACTTCAATTACTTCATAAGTTATATACCAGCAGGAAATGAAAGTTTATTTCTCATTTTACATTTCTGCATACATCGAATTAATTATTTTTGTAAATCGTGAATGATATAGCACTTGTAAATATCGTTTCAAAAAATAATGCCGAATAAATAGCCGAAAATAAAACTAATTCATTGATTAGATTGCTAATATCACTACATTTCAGGAGAGGCTCTTTTCCTTGTCTCACAGTACAAGTGCAAATCATCCAAATGCATTTCTTTTCGGTCAACTCAATCAAAATCAATAAGAGTGATATAGGATGAGGATAAAGAATCTTGCACTGGTGATCTTATTTGGTTAGTGATGTTAGTTTAAAATGTACACCTTTCAAAGTGGAATTAAATTACCCTGCAGTCTCTGAAAATCTTGGAAAGATTCTTTTTTAAAGAAAAGATTCGGAATAGTAATTTTTGAATGCAATGCAGAATTCGTTGGTTTACTCAATAAATACTATCTTGATTGGTTGATCTCCTTCGTAAACTTTGTTATGTCTTGTATAATAAGTAATTTGCTTTGAAAATATGTTCGAACTTTGAAATTTGGAAAATTTCTGTAGGACATAATTTATTTTTCTTTAATTGCGCATCTCATTGAATTTGAACTGTGCGTGATAAATCTTGTAGTCCAGTCGTATGGCTATCGACAGTGTTGAATAAAAAAAAAATCGTAACAGCGTTTGTGAAATATTTTTATTCATTATATCGTTGCTGTTCAAAACAGATCCCTGTATCGTGACATACTAATATCTGACCTTTTAAAGAGGAAAACAGAAAGGTTTCTAGTGAAGACATCGGTTTCTGATGACTAAGTGTGACTGTTAATCAATGAAGATAGATTTAATGAAGAAAGTTACATTACAATAACTCTATAAAATAAGCCATGAATCAATAAAATTACCTTAATTAGGTCAAAAGTAAATAAAATAAAAAATAAAAATTAATTTCTGTTTTTAATTCCTATACATTGCTTTTTAAATTGGAAAAAATATTTGGTAAAGATCTCAAATTGATAATTTAATTATATTTTGAAAAAATTCTATGTCTTCAAGAAAAGAAGTAGCGGTGAAAATTGTTGTCTATACGTTTTCTTCTATCTGACTAAATTAGCAGAGCGAATAAAAACCTTATTCTAAAAGTTTTGTTTTACTGTGTTATATAGTTTCTTTAAAGCCACTAATCAAAAAGAAATACAGAATATAGTTTGAAATTAACGCATTGTTTAAATTATTACACCTGAATATAATCAGACGTATCAAAGAACCGAATAAAATTTTTAATTTAGTAATACATTTTAAATTGATACTTGACATCAACATAAATTTTAGATCATACTAATAAGATTGATTAAATAATCGATTTTTTTTTCTATTCATCAGTTGTATTTAATCAAGAACGCCGACTTGGTCTTAGTTATTAGGAGGGGAGACAACAGAACGCACCGACACATACATCTCAGCATGAAGGCATGAACTCATAGAACACAAATGTACATAAAGTCAAAATATATGCAGAAAAATGTGTTATAGTGAGTATAAACAAAATAAGCAACAGCATACACAAATATCAAGAGAATTAAAAAATAAATGACAAAAATATGAAATAAATAAAATAAAAGTAAAATGTAAAAAAAAAAAAAATACAAACAGGAATTAAATAAATGAATACATATGCAAACTAAGAAATAGCAATATATATGCTTCAGAAGATATTAAATAATTTTGAAAAATAATCAAGCTAATAGAAAAAAATTATTTTAAGTAAATAATAAAATCGATTTAGATAAAACGAATTAAACATTAAAACGCAAATAGCAAATTAACGTCTAACACAATACATAATAACAAAGTAGACAAACAAATAAATGGACACGTAAATAAATCAGAAGAGGAATTAGCGAAACAGATTTTCTTTGGCGTGTATATGAAAAAGAGAGTTTGGGCATAAGGATTTGATGTTTAAATTTTTCTAGGTTTCTGGTCAGAAAGTTCCCTTATTTTCCCAGATGAGGCATTCCAAAAGAAATGATTAATTGAGTCTTTATGAATTGAGTCCGCAGGCACATGTGGCTAGTTTAATTAAGTATCGTGTTTTTGGAACTTATCAAAAATCTCATGCCTGGTGTAGAGCTGATTGATAAAAACAAAAAAACCACCTTAGAATCTCTTTGTTTTAACTTCATATAATTTTTTTCGTCCAGTAATCCTTTGTTATTGTATCCCATCTTGTTGGTCATTCTGAAATTGTGATCTTTGGTAGTTACTTTTAAATGGAGTTTCATGTAAATAAAATGGTAATGAAGTCATTTTTGTTTGTCTTGTTGATGCTATTTGGGGGGAATTCAACATCTCTTTCGTTTGCTTTGTATTGATAGTGCGATTTAATTCTGAAGAATGCGATGTTATTAATATAGCTGGCGACGTATTTTTTTTAATTCATTGCTTTCTTCTTTTGTAGATTCTTACGCCAGCAAATAAGATTTAGAATTGGTGACGATTTCGGCATGTCGCAAACATGACAAGATGCCTAATTTCCGTTATTGAAGGAAAATCCATCAAAGATGCCTATTAACAGCCAAATGTCATTAAATAACATCGCTTAGAATGAGAAGATTTCATTTATCAATTCAATTTGAGTCTTCTAAAACATAATGTTATCTGTTGCATTAAATATTTTAGTTGCTTAACATCATTTAAAATTTAGAATATATTTTTGAGACATCTGACTCCAACACTCAATCTTCATTAAAAATGTTGTGAATAAATATCATAGGATAAGTAACGAATTCCTTTAACGAAACAACAACCACAACATTTTAAAAGGTCAGTCAAACAAAATGAAGACACAACAAATAGTAGCAATAGAAGATCTTTCTAGAAACTGTCGTAACTTCTAAAGGATAAACTATAAGGGAACAGTAAACCAAAACTAGAGTTGAAACTACAACTTGAGCGCTTATATGGATAGCTGTCGTGCCTCACTTCATTTTATGTCAAGCTTTGGCTTCTGCATATCAAAACACTAGAATTCCACGAATTAAATTCTGAACCTCATTGGTCTAATATTTGAACAGTACTTTGATGCATTTTTGGACACATTTTATAATAAGCTGCATTCAAACACTTTCTGCATTTCGATTCATTTAATAATACATAGAAAACTCTCATTTTTCAGATGTTTGCTAGGCTTGTCCAACGGTCCTTGTTATTCATGCTGGAAGTTTACCAGATATTTGAACAGACTTACTCGATTCATTTCTTTGAACTCGGCTTCATGGTTTATATCACTGATGTAATCATCAAAAAATTGTTTGTGAAGCATGTACATATCCCCTTCATTTCCAATCATCATTTACATAAAAAAAACTGAAATATTAAATTCAGTTCATCGATTAGAATAGTATCGCCTTGGACTTATAGAAGTCAAATTATACAGATATTCGTGAATTATAACTGATTATATATATATATATATAATCAGCTGTTTAATATCTGATTATATGAAAGAATGTCTCGAGATTTCAAAGCAGAGCAGGAATCAAAGCATAGAAAAAGAAAATGCTGATTTACTCGATGTTTTTTCCTTCTCGGATAGAAATCATTTTGAAAGAGATTATTCCTTGAAAAATTTCAATATCGGTGAATTTTTACATTCCTGACGTGTCTGAGTCTGACATAATCATTGATGAAAGAAGTTAGAAATGAAAAAAGCACGGTAGAGATTTAGATTTCAATTGCGTTTTTTTTTTCTAAAAATTAAAATTATTAAGTAAGAAAATATATATACAGTGCAACTTCGCTTTACAAGCATAATTCGCTCCCAAATCTTTATTGTAATACGAAACCCTCGTTAAATGAAACGATTTTTTTTCATAGGAATGCATGTAAAATATGTCATTTCATTCTGAAAAAAAAATTATAATAATGTAATTTGTAATTTATAGTCCATATTGTTTTACAAGAAAGTTGTTGAATGACATTTGTTTTTGGCTATGCTTCCGAATTTTGCGAAAATAATACACAGCAATATCGTTAAATGAATTTGTAGTGCGCATAGCTACTGCCTTGTTAGGGGGATGCTTCTCAAAGTACGATGCAATAATTTCCCATCATTTCTGCATCTGCCTCATTTCACTAGAAGTTTATTGGTCTGTTGAGCCTATTACTTTTCCCCCTTCTGCTTTATTCTATGACACAAAATGCAGCTCTGTAAGATATAATTCTACCTATGACAGTTTGTTTCCATAATTTCAGCTATGCTATCGAGCCAGCTTATGAATGTCATTATCATCCATCTCTAGCCCAGTCATTTATTCAGAGACACAGGCACTTGCTCAAATTTCTCAGATTTTCATTCGGCAACAAAACGTTGTCTATGTATATATAATTGTTGTCTCCATCTATGGTTGATGCAGGCTAATCCAGAATGCGCCTTTTCGGTGTCTCCTAGTTACTTATTCCGCGGAAAATCGCTCTTCAAACATTTCGAGTTACCAGCAATACTAATGTCTCGTTAAGGGAAGTACTCGTTAAGCCAGGTTTAACTGCACCTTTTCTCACATCACAATATGAAACCATAAAATTTAAGAAAGAAGCCTGTATTTTTTTTTTTTTTTTGACGATTTAAACAAAATTTCTTTACAGTTCCAGCTCTAATTTGCAAGGGAAAAAAATGAAAATTTTAACAAAAAAATTCTAAAACATAGAGCCAGAGAAATAGACATGATCTTGCTTGTGACATTATTGTGTTTTACGATCGAATTATTTGCTCGTCACGAATTTGAATGTTACTTACAACATGCTACCAAAGAACCAAAAAAAAGAAAAATCTTATTTTATTTTAGAATAGCATTTTGCGTCATGGATAAAATTACTAATCTGTTTCTTTTAAGAATATTACAACTATAATTACATCTACAAATGCCGTCGAAGCTAACACAACTACGAGAATAAAGGCTGAGATATTTCAAATAATAATATTCAAAATGCAAAGCACCATTAAATTATAAACTTTTGCTTGTTATTATTCCCAAAATATTTTTGAAATACAATTTACTTTATTATGTAACTGTTTTCTTTCTCTATATCATTGCAAAAGCATCGTCTTCGAAAATTATTCTATTCGTATATAGTGTTTCTTTTAAAATATATTCTGAATGCATCCAATTAAGAAAATCCCATTCTTTTGCCAAAATATTCAAAACAAATCAGCTCGCTGACGATCCTGTACAGAATATTAATGTTCCTCCAGTTCTGCTAGAGACTGCGAAGTAACGAGTGAAAAAACGAAAAGGAATCTTCGAATATTTTCATTAAGATTTAGGAGCTATCATAATCACATTTTCATGGCTTCGACGGAACTTTTGAATATCCTCCCTGTCTCCCTTTCTTATCCATTAACCTCTAATTTGTATGTTTATTGATCAAAAAGAATTGAGAAGACTTTCATATTATTTCGTGAATCTTTCGAGGCATAAGAATTAGAATTAAACTAAAAGTAGTAAAATAATATAACCTATCTCCACACGGAATTATAGTCCCATTCAGATTGCCCCGAATATTTGTATGGTAATTTTCAAAATTCGCAATCGCAAATTTTCAGGACAATCAAATTTACAATCACAAATTTTCAGGACAATCTGTATACGAGTGGGAATCTGATGGTGTTATGTATCTGTATGTTATGAAGCTAGTAGAAATTATTTTATACTTTTTCCTCCGTTAGTGGTATATTATTATTTTTATTGAGATAATTATTTCCTTCGTTTTAGTCTTGTATGCGTAAATTTCAATTGATTTTAAACTGAATTCCCATAAGCTAATGACTTTGAAGGGTGCCATCTGCCGGTAAAGAAAGTTATTAATAGATTCCAAATTTGCACCGGACAGACGAACAGACAAAGCAGAAAGCGAGTTCATAAAAATGTGTTAAAAATAGAGAAATGTTCGTGAAAAACTTTAAAATCTTATTAGAAATTTTAAAATCATATTAGAAATGTGTAAATATATAAGATGGATTCTAGGATAATTTACTTTTCCTATCTTTTAGAACATTATAGTAAAGTACAGATTATTTAATAAATTTTGAGATACTAGTTAATGATTCCAATTTATCTGTATTATATTAAATTTGTTGAATTAAAAAACATTTTTCATAGAAATTTTGGGATATGTTTTCTTAAAAGTGTCAGTAATTAGTTGGAACAAAGGATGAGACCTTTCGTTATTTCAGTGTTCATTTGCTATTTTTCTTTCTCTCTTTTTTTTTTTTTTTTCTTAGGCTTAAAACTGTCCAATTATTTGTGTTCATTTCATTTATTCGATTCATTAGACGCAAAACGCTAACATTTCTCCCCTCACGCACTCCTCTTTTCCTCCGATTATATTTATTCTTTTCATTGAATACAAAAGGATGTGATTCTGGGGTTTTCTTATTCAACGTTGGAAGACTGAAAAAACAGCAAATGTTAGGATGAAATATACATCTCTGTTCGGTAGGTAAATGGTAAAAAGAATTGGCGCAGAGATGCTCTCAGAAATCGAACTGAAATCGTTTGCTACTTTTTTTCTTTCTCAAAATCTACTGATGAAGATGGATGAAGACCTGAAAAAAAGTTATCATGGCATTCGAATAAGAAGAAGAGGGGTGGAGGGGATAAGAAGAGGAAGGAAGAGGAAAATGCTTCGCATATTTCATATATACGTGAGAGAGATTTATACATCAATGAAAAAGAAAAGAAAATAATAAAAAGATTTGTAGCGTTTTTCTTCTTTGCTCTGAATTAAAAGAATTGCAAATTTCCCCAATATTTCGCCAGAACAATTATAGTTCTTAAAAGAAGTCAAAAGCCTGTGCTGAACTTCTTGTGGAAAGATCTGTATTATATTTAAACATATAGATGGGATAGATAACATTCCGCATATTTTAATAGGATTGTTGTTAGAGCGTTATTTGTGCAATTTTATCGCTAAATTCCTCTCCCTTCTCTCTAACAGTTGAAAGTGTATTAGGATTCCAAAATTGATAGTTCAGATTTTTTATATGTTAAGGCTTTCCATTAAAATTATATTCGATGTATTTGCCCTTGAATACTCTTTTTTTTATAATTTTGCGAACACTTCGAAATTCCAAGAGTTGTACATAGTTAAAATCCAGTAAAAAAAAATAGGTTTATCTTCATAGTAGTAATTAGATCATAAATAAAAATCCTTGAGATATTTAGAATTTTATCGTGAAAAAAATTATTTTTATTTATTCTGTAGAAAATTTTTATACACTGAATATAAAATTTTCCTGCTCTGTCTTATTTTCACATAGGAAAATTACAAAAAAATCTGGAAAAGATATCATATTTAAAAATTTTTTTGTTTTATGAATAACATTTTGCTTGCATATATTCTCAAGGTTTTTATTATAATTGTGTTTTTTCATAATATTTGGTGAAATGCTGATCATGCTGGTACAGGTAATTATGGAGCTGTGTAATATTTAGTACAAAATTATTAGAAAAAAAAAACTTCGAAGTTCATGAATTGAGGCATCTTTCAATTTTCTCTCTTAATAGTTTCGTTATGAGGATTTCAGAATTTCAAACATGTCTTGCTGTCACTTTACTTTGAAAAACATTATCAACCCATGTGGCAGTGTGATAGCGGCATCGCCTTCAGTGAATTCGAAACTCCAACAATATTATGAAAATTCTGTACATGAGGCGATATATTATTCTGCGAATAAGTTTGCGCATTTTCTTTTTTATCGTATGATATCGTCTAATGCTCGAATTCCTGATTGCACACTATTATTTCTATAATGTTCTACTTCCAGGATCTTGGTGGAAAGATGAGATTTTCCAGATTCACTCAAAATGTACTGACTCTTGAAATCGGAGAATTATTACTTCTGCAGCAGCAACGCTCCATGTACCAGCCAGTATTCTATAAAATTGAATTTTTTTTCATAAAAATAAAAGTTTATGCCCTAAAATCTTTTTTTGCATCACATTCTTTTTCTTTATACTATATTTCTCAAAAGCATTAAGATATTTTTTTTTTCAAAATAATTTTCGAAATTCTATAATTATGTCTGAAATACCAAAACAGATATTTACGAATTTCCACTTCATATGCAAAGATCTAAAAAAAAATGCCGTGCTAAGTACTGCGTATTAAATTAGCAGATTACATAAATTTTTTTAACTCGATCTCCGTCGTTGAGCATACTTGAAAGATGCAAATTAATTAAAATGTCATGAATCAAGTTGAATCCTCATCAAGTTTTTTTTTTTCGCTCATTCATATCACGTACATCATTTGAACGGCCAGAAAAATATATCTTCAGATCTTGGATGTATTTATAGATAAGAAACCAAACTATTTTTTGTCGCATAATCTATAAATGATTTTAATGATATTCGTTTTACAGTTTAGATAAAAATGTTTCTACGGATATTAAGCACTTACAAGGTGAAAAGATATATTACCAGAACTCAGAAAATTCTATACACCTCTCTGTCGGATATTTAGAAATAAAAAATACTGAATGGAAGATAAAAGAAAATGATAATATGCATAATACGAATATGTAATTCAATACATTGATAAAGTTAATATGAAATTCACACATTGATAAAGGTGATGTGGAAGTATGATAAGTATAATATTTATATCTACACTTATAATAAAAAGAACGTGTTTGTGTGCGTGCGTCGGTGCTCTACAGGCCAGAACGTTTGACTTATAGCTACCACATTTTGCATATGTATACCTTGCAGGTTGGTAATCTGCACCTCGGGAAGATTTTTTTTTTTGAAATTTTAATTAGAATCTTAATTAGTTAAAAGTTAAGAGAAATTCTGATGTTTTTCCGAGATAACTTTCGAAAATATTATCGCACAAACATAATTTTTACATCAAGTTAAAGTTCAAAAAATTATCTTTTTAATGATGCCAATATTTGAACTCATAAATTAAGTTTCTATTATCAATGAATTTTTTTGAAATATTTCAACTTTGTTTTTTAACAATTTATTCCGCACTAAATAAAAGTAAAATTTAACCTGCACTAGCATGTTTCTCATATATGAGAAAAAATTAGCTTTTATCAATCACATCGAATTGATAAAAGCTCAGATTCAAGAATAAGTTAATTATTATTGGAAATTAAATCCATAATGATCCAATTTTTACCACATGTCTATATGAAATGGAATATATATAAAATATGATATTTTCTAAAAGATAAATTTAAAAAAAAAATCTATGCCTTTTAAAAATATCTATAATATTAATTCAATAAATCAGTTTTATTTAAGAAAAATATGACTCAGTATGTATATAGGATATCCGGGTTCAACAGATCATTTGTATACCTTTTGTAATGGACAAACATCTGCTAAAAATCGTCTGAATAAATAATTATATGTTATATAACTTGAGTCAATAAATATTTTGGTGAATTATGAATTTTAAATTTTTACTTAGATTCTTTGCTCTATGAATCAAATTTAACAAAATATTTTTGAGATATGGATATTTTTTTTTAAAAAAAAAAAGATAGTCACAACACCAGTCAATTAAATCTATCACTAAAATTGTCTGATTTATGAAGATTTGAATATCACTATTCTAGAAAATTGCACTTTTCCATTGGCAGGTCTTAAAAATTACCATACCATTACCGTACGCCAATGAGTGACCGGAATTTCTCAGTCTCATTATTAGATGCATGTGCGTTTATACTTGAGTGTGTGTGTGTGTGTGTGTGTGTGCGAGTGTGTGTGTGTGTGTGTGCGAGTGTGTGTGTGCGTGTGTGTTGGCGCTTTACACACCATGTGCACCTTAAGCGGTTTCTGTAAAATTTTAATTAGAATGTCAATTAATTAAAAATTAAGCCAAAATATCACGCTTTTCCACGATAAATTCCAAAAATGCTACTTCATAATTTATTAATAATTAAAATTCAAAAAAATTATCTTTTTAATGAAACTAATGTTTTAACCTATAGATTGTTTATATGTTTAATGAATGCTTAAAAATATTTAAATTTGGTTTTTCAACTATTTATTCCTCAAAAAATGAAAATAAATTTTAAATAAATTTACAGATATCTATAAAAATGTAATTCAAATATTTACTCGTTAACAAACATGAAATTTTTAAATTTGGGGATACGTTCAAAATTAGTGATTCTGTAAGCAATATATACTAATGATTTGTGCAAATATTTTTCACTTTTCATTTGTCATACTTAATCTCCATTTTTACTTTCTTCCTTTATATAAATTTAATTTAACACGCAACATTTTTTTTTTATATAATTTGGTTGGCATGCGTCAATTTCTCCCATTTGTCTTAGTCATTATTCAGATTTTTAAAAAAATATTATAATTATTTTATTTTATTTAACCTTGTTTTTGTGTGATATTATTTTCTTACTGTACTTTATTTCTACAGCCTGAGTAAAAACTTTAAGGCCAGTAAAAAATTTTGAGAAAATGGAAACATATAAACTGAGGAATTAAAATACCATTTGATTGATAATTATTGAGCTTAAATAAAAGTAAAAAAAGTAGAAAATTTATTTGCAAATATTTTATTATTAGAAAATATTACAGAACACACAGATGAATATTTGAGCCTGAGTAAAAACTTTAAGGCTAACATAGAAAATAACATATAAGAAAAAAATTACAAATTCTTAGAAGGTTGTGTAGGAGCCATTTTTTCGAATTACTTCAAATACTCTTGTTTTCATGGATGAAACGAGTTTTTGACAAAGGGTGGGGTCGGTTTCATACCATTCTTCTTCGATAGTAGATTTCAGCTCTGTTGTTGATGTAAAATGCAAGAAGAGTTTATTGCATTCAAGAAGCATGAAGAGTTTATTTGCATAAACTCTTCTTGCTAAGTCACCCCAAAGGTTCTCGATTGGGTTAAGGTCAGGTGAACTAGCTGGCCATTTCACAGTTTCAACATTGTTGACTTGGAACCAATTTTTTGTGCTATTACTCGAATGGATTGATGCATTGTCTTGCTGATATTTTCAATTCTCACCAGCAAAACATTCCACATTTGGCAAAAAATGATTTGTTAGGGCATTTTAGTATCCTTGTGAATTTATTCTGCCTGAAACGAATGCAATTGAGCCCACACAATTGTAAGAAAAACGGCCCCAAGGTCATGACAGACCCTCCACCTAATTGGCGCTTGGAGAATATTTCTTTTTTATTTCTTATATCATGCCAGTAGAAATTCCAGCCATCTGGTCCATCCAAATTCCATTTTTTTTCGTCAGAAAACATAATTTCTATCCATTGGTTGTCCCAGGTCATAACTTTCTGGCCAAAGTTCAAACGCTCTATTTTGTGTCTCTGCAGTAACTGAGGCTTAGTCAATTTTGCTGTATAAGTGAACCTTCCAGACATTCTAATTGTGTTATAAATCGTTTTTTGACAAACTTTTAAACCTGTCGTCGGAATCAGTTTCCTGGTTGAGTACTTTCCAGTAGATGCAAGTTGGCAAACTCTTCTTTCATCACGCGAGGACAAAGCTTTAGGTCTTCCCCCAGTATTCTTTTTACCGTAATTGTCTTTCAATTTAAAAAAAAGAATTGTTGACTACAGTCTTTGATCTTCCTATCTTTATCACAATAGCACGACTACTCATTCCTGTTGTAGACAAAGCTTCGATCTGTCCACTTTCACGATCAGTTAACTTCTTACCCTTCGCCATCTTCACAAAGATCACCAATACTTCGAAGAAACGTATGACAAGTATGAAAATTGCAGCGTTGTCACAAGCTAGTAGTTGCAATGGTAATTACACGATTATATTATATTTATTTTTAAAAAATGACTGGTGGCCTTAAAGTTTTTACTCAGGCAGAAATACTAACTTTTTAAATAACCACATTTTTTCATAATTATGTATTTACAAATTATGTTTATGGCATTTATTTCTTATCAATGAACTTTAATAATTAATATTATTTGAATCCCTTTTATTTCATTTTACATTTTCTCAAAAATTTTTACTGGCCTTAAAGTTTTTACTCAGGCTGTATATTGTATTATATACTAGCTGCTTTTAGCGACCAACTATTTCGCAGGGATTTCTGTTTAATAAAATTTCAATGAAATCTTTTATGTAGCTTGGTCTTAATCGCCTGCTGAGAAAAATATTTTAAGCTTGAAATTTTGATATTCGTATAACTCACGCTATTTCAGATGTCTTACTTCGTTTTGCTCATTGCAGGAACCATTTCCCTAATGCTGTGTCATCTCTTCTAAAATTTGAACTTTAATCAGAAATAGAAGTGTTTAAACTTTAGATAATATAAAAACTTTTTTGTTGAAACGAAACATGTTTTAAAAATAATACATATAGAAAATAAAAACTATGAACTAATGAATATTTTTAATAATTTATGATATTATATAAATTATGAAAAATATGCTTTAGCTAAACGATTCTATAAAAATATCCAATAGTTTATTAATCACAAAAAAATCCTTTGATTCATCATAAAATTCAGTTGTCAATTTTACTTTTAAAAATAATTTTAATAGCATATATAATAATATTATTTTTTTTTAAGTCAATACATCCATTTAAAAACCCATTTTTTATTTTTAACAAATAATGACTCTTAAATTCTATATAATCCTTAAATGCTATATAGTGGGAATTATTCAGTAAAATATTCTTAATATTCTTACTTTTAAATAAAATAAAATAAAAAAAGTTTCAAATTTTTGCAAACCAAATCTGACCAAATTAGAAAGAATGCCATTGATTTAAAAGAACCAACAGCTTTGTTTTTAGCCAATCGGCCTTGGGGAGAATTCAGAGAATTCTTTGGCATAACTTTATCATTAGGGTCGCGTTTTCGCAAAATAATAAAATTCAAATATTTATAATTCACTCAGTTTTAATTACAAGAGACTGGGATTTTCTTTTATTTAAAATATTAGTGTCTCATTTGTGTATTATTAAATTGAATTCTTTGGAAAAAGGTTCTGTATAATAATTTAAAATTCGTAATTCATCCAAAGATTTATTGACTCAAGCGACACGAAATGTAATTTCTCACTTTATTTAAACCCTTTTTCCTATTAGATGCATACTGCAAACGTTTCATATTAACGGTTTTGAAATCAGCTTTTGGCTCTGATTAGGTAGGATATCTTGAATGCATCAGCCTTACGAGCTTGCTTTAAATGTTACAGAGTCTTAGAATTAATAATATGAATATTTTTAAATATTACAGAAAAATTTTCCTTCAATCTATTTTTTTAGAAAATATCATGTTTCTTATTTAATTCATTCAATACAGATAAGCGTTAAAAGGTGTACTCTTCTATGATGACCTTAATAAAAGAAAATTTTTGTCATGCACGTGTCTCACTCAGTCATTTCAGTCACGCTCACGCGCAGACTGAATTTTTTATATATAAAATGTAGAATAAATTTTCTTGAAAGATTTTTTGAAAATTGATTAAAAATCGAATTTAAAATGTATAAGGCAAAATAATAGATAGCATTTAAAAGATTATTTTTTTAATTTAGAATAGAGATATCAATGTTAAATCAAAAAAGTGATTCCACTATCAAAAAATTGAGAGATTAAAACATTCCAATGAAATTTAAAATTGTCTAGAACTTGACATATATTAGAAAAAGAGAAACATTTTCATAACCAATATTTTATTGCTAAAATTATTTACTAATTTTTATAAATATTTATTTAATACTTACGATACCGAAAATGCTGTTACAATTACACTTAAAAAACGAAATTTGATATGATTAAAATGAGCTCATAAGGCAATTTATAAACTTTTGCATCTTAACAATGCATCTAAAATTTACATAAACGATGTTTAGTTTAGTTTAAAGACTCTTCGGTTCCAGGAGTTCGATTTAGATTCAAATAAACAGTAAACAATAAAAACAACCATTTATGAACACATTTCTGAGCTATGCAGTCCTATAATTGGTTTAGAATTCCAATCACTATGCAGAATAGAAAATGCGAATATTTGGCAGCTTCATTCTCTTCTTTTAATTCTTAGCATTTAAAGCACCAGACCGTCTTTTATCAGCCTCAAGAGAATTTTTTTCTTCTTTAAGCAACTTTTCCCTTACCCTCGAAGTGTTTTATCTTTAATCTTAATACATACAGAATTTCATGATACGGTGGGAAGGATCATCTAACTCAGTGCAAGAACATTGCTGAATTTTCCGAGCTTGGAAAATATATTTATACATCACAAGATGGTGGGGGTTGGGATGACAGTAGGTACATTCAGAACTCGCAAAAATCGAACAGAAATCGTCTGAGACTTTTCTTCTTCTTTCTTAAAACTTACTGATGAAGATAGATGACAGATTGTTCCTTTTATGATATTCGAATAAGTAAAAAGAGTATTAAGAAGCAAAAAAAAAAGCGTACTGATTCTATGCGCAAGTAAAGATACAGCTGATCCAATCTATATATTTAGAAAAAAGATGAAAAAGGTAAGCATGGCAGTCTTGGGGACATTCTTGTGTTTTGTTTTGATGATTCCGCAACATTCTTATCCGCTGTAAAAATGATAGCTTCTAATATCATTTTCGTAAATCACAAGCATTTTTTTTACTCATATTATGAATAATACGTAACTGAAATTTTTATTTAATCGTTATTTTATGTAGAAAAAACGAAAGCATGTTTGCATTATTTAGATAAGGAAAACAACCTCAGCTGTATTTATTAAGATCTATAAAGTCTTTCTGTAATGCTGAGATATAAAATATTAAATTTCAAAGATATAAATTAAATGCTTTTGGCAAAAAAAGATTTCAGTAGAACAAATTCTCATGTTATTTTCAAGAAAACGTTTAAAAAATACATACATGTGCGGAGTTATAAAGAAAACACATAGAATGTCCTGATAAGCAATTTTTTCAGAACTGATTTACATTCATTTGATCTTTTTAAAATGGTTATATTCAGTACTTTAGTTGGTGTTTAATTTTTTCAGATCAATGTCTCAAGCGATGCTTCGCAGTAGATTATTTATATCAAATGTACCCGATCACGAGTTGCTGTAGTTCAGTCTGGTTAAAAGAAAAAAATTTTCATGTTTCAAGTATGATTCATTTTACAAAGCTTTACAATATTTTCTATTGTTCCATTGTCTGTGTACATATAGAGATTGTCTGGCTTGCCGAATTTAGAAGGCTCAACATATCAGTATACAGGTGAGAAGAATTCATATTTAGAACTAAACCGCATGATTCTAAAGATGAGTCCACAGCTTTGTTGTTGGTCATTGCAAACGCCAGTTGAATTGGGAATTGCAATCTCTTATATTGAAATGGCACATTTGTTGGAATTAAGAGAGTGCAAAGAATGAGGACATCTACATCAGTGAAAATTCCTGTTATGATTGTTGCTTCCACGACATTGCTCATTAATTATTGTACTGCAAGCTACGGCCACTGCAGAACTCTGGTTGATTGATATTTCTCAACCCGCTGATTTCTTGCTCACAAGAACAAATCGTTCACTCAAGTCAATTGCGATTCTTGTAATTGGTTTGAATATTTGGATATATTTTTTAAACCAATTTTTCTTTTGATGTCATTAAAATTCAGAAGTTATGAAGCAGTAAAATTTTGTCATATCAACCGGCACAATTCGGTTACCAATTTTCGGCCAATAGTATGAGAATACCTCCGCGAATAAATCGTTTTGCAGCTGGAAACGCATATTTGCAGTTTTAAGAATCACCATAAAATAAAGTATTTCATGCATTTCATCTACTAGTGTCAATGAAGAAATGACAGGCAATAATTTCTTGAAATTTCCTGAATGCAATATTGATGTGTTCCCAAATGCTTTAATGTTTCTACGCATATTTTGCTACGTCCGATAAAGAGTCTCGAGCTCATTTTTAGGCTCATTGAGCATTATCCCAAACAATGAGTATGAAGTTTCACAATATTTTCCCATGCTGGATGCTTTGGAAATGTTGCATTTGGGAGTTTCAATGAATTGCATGTTCCATGACAATTTCAAGGGGAAATGAGTAGTTCTTCCAACTGGTAGTCGTTATTATCCGGATGCAAATGAAAAGGCATATTATTTTGGGATGGAATTGCTGCTTGAATCAAACTAATAAGGAATGCTTTACCAGTTTCTCTTGGTGCATCAAAGAAGAAAATTTCTCCAGTGCCGTTACTGATCACTTATATTATTATATCTTGGATGCATTTTTTCAGAAACCTTTCCTTAGAAATATTTGATTGCACATTGCACATGTGACAGAAGATCACCCATGTTGTAATTTTGTTCACAACGCATTTTTACTTTGAAATAAGCAATAGCTGATCGATCGGATAATAGGCTTCCCATTAGATTGAGAGCTTTGTCTCCGATTTCTAAGCACAATTCTTAAATCATTGCCACAGCTTCGTTGTAGACTTTTGCTGAGAAACCCATGCTCATATTTGAATATTCCTTTCGTAATTGACTCAAAATACCTTTAGTCATGTGTTATTTATATCTCTCCCATAACTCTGTCAGAGGTGGGGGAGAGTAGATGGTCAATATGATTGCAAACAACATACGAATTTAATTTGGATGAGACGTGTTGCTCATTGTCATAAATGCATACATCCCAGTGTCGGTCGTTTTCCAGTAAATTAATAGCCAGACTTGCACGGCGGAAACTGGCACTGTAACGTCGTCGACAATTCTCAGTTACTGGAAAGACGTTGAACCGGGCACATTTAACAGCATGAGAAGAAAGAAGCATTCGTCTTGATTGGAAAGCTTGATGTAAAATCTGTTGCAATTCCTAAGGATCTGCTCGTTTGTCTGCCGACTCGCTTTCCTCGTTACCGTCTTACTAAAAGAGAATACGTAACAACCCATCGATTGTCTACTTCGATACAACTGTTTCGCATTTCTACGGTTGCTAATTTATCGCCATCTTCTGTGTAAATGTTTACTGTAACTGTGTTGCATATTAATGTTCAAGAGATCTAAAAGTATTTCTCGTCTATCATGCATGGTGAAATTGGAATGAGTGAGTTACTTGTAGTATATGTTTCGTCTCAACTTCATGCAAATCTTTATCGGCATCGGTTATTTCAGCGCATATTACATCGTCTATTTCGTTTAAAGATATTTTGTTATAGAGCCAGATTTGTATATATGCGTGTAACAAACCTTTTTGTCATTCTGCTAAGCGCACGAAATGAATGCTGTAATAAAATATATGCGCAATTCCAACGAAATGATTCAAGTTAATGAAATGAAAATAAATCGGAATTAATGAATATTCAATTTAATCCTAAATCAGCCTATTTAAAAAAGTGCTGTCTGTTGGACTCCAATATCAAAAACAGTGAAAAACAGTTTTTACATGTTAGAGACGTGATATCTATCTAATAAATATATAAAAACTTTATCTAATAAATATATATTAGAATGCAACGTTGTGTCAAAATTTCACAGCAATCGGTTAAGAACTTTCAGAGATTACCGACATTACATTTTCATTTATGTGGATTTGTTTTAGTATGTAAATAATCCTTCAGATGTTCTTCATTTAATTGCCAATTGGAAACGTTTCAATAAAAATAAAAAAAGAAACATTCATTTACTCAATACATCAGAAGATTGTTAAGACAAAATCAAATTGTATATCGTAATTTCGAAAAATAGATTTCTTATGTCCATTTCGATATTTAGTCATTCTTTAAACTTGATTTTCATTTCGCTTTCCACCATTGTCTGTTGACTTCACCTTCACTTCTTTAGTCTGTCAAAAGGGAACAACTATTATTTAAGAATCTTTCCTAACATTGTATTGTAAATGTAATTTGCTGAATTTTAGTAAATATACACTGGTAACAAGATCTATCAAGGGAAATAAAATTACACCAACATTTAGTCATTTTTCTCTATTGAGGAAGCAGAACATGTTATTTAATTTGAAAAATGTTAAAAAGCAATTCAACTTATTATTTTTTAAAATCAAAAACTCAGGTATAAATGATTGGATTGTGCCAATTTATGGTACATTTAAATGCAATATCAGATCAATGATTACTGTATTTTTAATGCTTATTACCAGCCTTTCTGAATCAGAGCACATTGAATTGTAAAATTTTTTTCCTTTCTGTTTCATATTTTTGAATTTATTTAATACAATTTTAGAACAAAAGTGTTGTTTCTTAATCGAGAAATTCAGAAAATACTGAATGCAAGGTGGTAGTTTTTAGCTCAGAGGATTGTTACTTTACATAATGGTGAGGAAAAGCTGAGTTGTGATACTAGATCAAAATCTACGTTTAGTGGGTGAATGTAACTGATATAAGAAAACAAATGCATCATATATGTACGTATAGCAAAAATGCTTGGTAACAGAATTGGTACAAAAAATATTTGGCAGTATAGTTATAGCACAATGTGTTGTGGATATTACAAAGATGTATACATTTAAAAATGCATAGTTTCCTATTTGGACAAAGGTTTCTGCTATTCATCTAGTAGAATTCTGCCTTCTCAATGAAATCTAGTTGAAACAGTTGACCATTCAATGTAATATTCTCAAAAATCAAATTTAGAGTTCAAAATGCTTTAACTTTTAATAAACTTAATTTTTTATGAATGAGATTTTGTTTAATATAAAAAATTTATTATATAGCAGTCTAATAATTTAGACAAAACTTTATGTACAATATCAAAAATAAATTTTAATAAATTAATTCAATGCTATAACTAATATGAAGCATCTAAAGATAGCGCAGCATAATATGATAAAAATACAGCTCAAATCAATTGACACACACATAACAATGATTTTTCTAACGTTCTATCTTGTTGAATGCATAAAGATCGCTATTCTTACACTCGATTTCATATTTCCGAAAAGCACTTATATGAGATATCACTGACTAACTTAGTTTTCTGAAAAATTGTATGCGGATGCCAGTAAATAGTTCAATACACTTCATGTACTAATGAAGTACTTTTAATTCAAACTCATTCAGAATTTAGGTATATACATAAAATTTCTGCTACTGCACTGATTATTTACAAATATTCAGGTTTAAGTGAATAAGATTCAACATTCACAGGAAAAAGAATTGTATTAGAATTTACAACGAACAATTCCTCTTCGTGCCGAGATTACATCTGTAAGTAAGCATAATAACGTTAGAAGAGAAATAACGTTGCCAAAAAAAAAGGAATTTATAAAGAATAATTAATTTAAAAAAAAAGACAATAATAACGAAGAGAGTTAACTTCAAATTATATAAATGTAAGGCAGCTTTAGCGATGTCTACTCTACTTTAACAATGCTCTCATTGACTTTAATATATTTATATAAAAAAAACCATATTGCATATATTTTTTTTAAAGATTGAAATTTATAAACTATAGTAAGGACCCAGATGTAAAAAGGAAGTACTTCTAAATCGGCAATCAGGAAAAACATTCTCTTTTTTCATTTCATTCCTGGTTATTTACGTTGCAATATTTCTTTCAAATGAATTATGATTTTTCTTGCAGCTCTTGCATTATGATTTTACCGCATACATACCAAATGAAAATTGCATTGACTCTGTTAATTAATGATTTAAATCTAGCGCCTTTTGTACTAAATATAGTGAAAAATTTATTTCATTTTATCTAACAAAAGTAATTTTTAAAAATGAATAAATCTACCCAAGCGAAACTCAAAAGCACATTAAGACTCTGTAATAGAATTATGAACAACAATCGGGTGACTTATTAAGAGAGAATTGTTTTACAGATTATAAACTTCTCCGCATTTGAGTGCATTTATAAAAATTTTATGAAGTTTCTATTATAAGAAATTATCTGTTTAGTTTCCAAATTTTGATTTATTTAAAATGTATGCACTTTTAAACAAAATATTGAATCTGAAAATAGCGCATTCATTAACTTATTAAAACTGGAGTAATGATAAAGAAGGATCCAAATTCTAAGCGAATTGTTCGGTGGAATGTATTATAATTCCACTGTAGCCAAAATAATATCCTATTGTCACAAGCGAAGCTAAATAATTAATCGGTTTGTAGAATGATAAGCGTGCCTGTATGACAACACAAGTTGGTGTATAATTACTCTAAAACTTAAAAATTCTTCATTTAACGAAATTATAAATGAAGTTTAACCCTTTGCGCATAGGTTGGAGTATCCAGTGGGTGTGTATAAGTACGTCAAATGAAACATTTGAAGAGGGAAAGATCACGAACTCCATAAATTACCATTTCCCCTACTCGCTTCAATGGCAACGCTGACTCTGAGGCAATTCTTTCGAACTGGTCGCGCATGTAAGCGCATGAAAAGCCCACAGGCACATTTCGTGCGACATCTGAGTATCATGAGATGTTAGAAAATTATCTCTCCAGCGCCGCTTGTTTGAAGAATTCACATTTTAAGGGACCATTTTTTAGTATATGTAAATTAAAATATTTTTGGAGTTGTGATTAATTTCGGAAAAGTGATCCAATGAAAGCTTATTGTGTTATTAATATCTTACATGAAGGGTATCATATTCTTGAACTTAGATCAGGACGGCAGTACAGTCGATGCACAAAAAAACTTATCATTAATATGGACTAAATTAGCAATAAAGTAAAAGAGGAATTCGGTGAAAAATTCACAAGGTCTTTATATCGAATATATAAATGATTAAATATAATACTTTGTTCTTTTATAAATTTTATAGCTGCAATGGCCCAAAAAGTTGCTAAATTTTAAAGAATCGAATTTCTGTACAGGTCATAAATGATTTTTTTTTAAATATACTCTTTTAGATCTAAGCCTTATTTTTGATTATGAAAGATTTAATCTTTATTTTTGAGTTTTAAACGTTTTGTGGATTTTTAAAGTGTTATTTTATGAGTGTACCCCAGGGAAGGTCCACAAGCGGAAAGCGAAGAAATTTTAAGTGTATTACATTGTATTGTTGCAGATTCTGAACTAATATTTCCCGAGATTTCGAATTGAAGAAATAGCTTTATTTCATTTGTAAGGATCGGTAAAAGTACCCAATTAATGATTCGTTATTACATGCTATCTTTGCATAAGAATTCTTTTTCATTCCTTATAAATTCCACATTATGCATTTTTGTTTTTAATGAAAATGATTCCTGTTTCTTTTCTTTCTGTTTACTTTACAGCAATTCCACGCAATCAATTCGCCACTCGAGATTGCCATTTGTTTCTTTCTGCTGTCCAATGAAATTTTAATGGTCGCAAATAAATAATATGGTATTTTGTACTTTAAAACTATTCTGAATCCGATGAGTTTTCTTCATGTTTATTTTTTATTTTTTTTCTTCTAGCATTCCAAATTAAAAGGCGGGAAAATTAGTTTGATTAAGAATATTTCTCGTTTGATACAATGCTGAGAAAGTTGCTACATTGCTAAGAAGAGGTTTTTGAATCGGGACAAACGCATTTCTTTTCTTTCTGGAAATTCTTCTGTAAGTGGATTTGTTGTAGGTGCGTATTGATAAAATTATAGATATCACTTTCATAAATTTGAGTGGACTCTAGTCTAAAAATCAATGACATTAATTAAATATAATCTTGCAAAAACATCATACTAATCGGTACTAATTTATTTTTAAGCACGTTTGATCATGCAAATAATCATTCAGAACATTTTAGTTAATAACCAGTGTTAGGTAATAAAGTAGATATCCAAGGTAGAGAAACCTGACCAATCCAAAGCGGGCATCCGCCAGGCGAAAGCCACCGCAAACAGATATTTTCATCCTCACCACATCTCATAACTTCAAACAATATTAATAAAATATAATACAAAATTTACTCATAATAAGTGAGAATTAGAGGCTACAAAATCTAAGAACAAAGTAAATAATATTTAATAAATTATTTTGCTATTAAAATTTTGAAACTTGTTAAATGAACTAACATTCTTAATTTGTTAATTAATATTTGCAGCAAAATATCTCATATATCGTGCTATGTTTCGATTCGAACTTGCTACAAATTTCACGTAATTCATCAGAAAATGAGTTAAAACAAAACCTCAATAATAAAAGGGTGATCATTTAAGAAAATTGAATGTAATGATTGTCATGCTCTTTGCTTATGAACTGTAATGAAAATATTGCCGCAATACAAACAATAATTAACTTCGTGTGGAGTTCTATTAAATCAGAACCCTCAAACACTTTTTTTTCGCTTTCTTCCATTTAAAAAATTGATTATAAAGGATAGTAATATTTTGTTTGCTCTGATAAACACTGAGCTAGAAAAAAAGAAAAGAAATTTCAGCCTAATTTTAGGAGTACAATAATTCCTTTATTCAAAAACGCGTATCACACTTTTATTCATAAATCCCATATTAAAGATGTATCTATATCCCTCAAATACAGCATAGCATTGAAGTTTCACAAATTTTGAAATGGAAGATACTCAATTAGTAGTTGATGAATTTAATATAAATTCAATACAAAAACGTTTTTAAAAATTTAACCAAATTTTTATACATATTGTAATTTTTAGTTTATATTAATGAATTTTAACACAAATTCAGAAATTTTAGGTTAATCTAAGAAGTGGAATAATTTTTTCCAGTAGCGTTGAGGGAATATTGTCTCGAATTCCTATATTAGAAGACTCCGACATATATTTATATTTAGTGATAAGTTTATTTTTGTTTAGTTATACATTAAATTTTCGTTTTAAAGCAATAAAAGGCCTGTTTTGGAATGGAACTCGTAATTTTGAATCACTGTCTAATGACGAGAACGATACCTGAACTGGTGATCCCTCCCCAAATTTCCACACTTCACCAGTGAGAGGACATTTGGCTCTGATGGATTTTTAGAGCACTAGACATACTTAAATGGCAGTGGTTCGGTGGAATCGGGTCTGGAACTTGGTGTCCACCGGACTCAAACTCGAGGCTTAGCTACCAGGCCACTATGGCGCATGCTTAACGATAACATATGTTTTGAGTGAATTTCAGTTTTATCACCAAAGAATTAATTTTGATGCTTGAAGAATAAAAAGGCATCTTTAATTCCGGTTGAACGCCTTAAAATTATGCAAATCAAAATTCTAAAAAAGAATAAAATATCTAAAGATGAAGATAATGTTTTATAAATAATAATAAAAAAACAACAACATTCACAATATAAAAAAATAAGTTTAGCTACATATAGGGTTACTATTTATAACTGACTCAGTTATATTATTGTATTTCAACACAGAAACATTTTTCTGAATATCAGAAAACGTATTTGAGTATATTTTTAGGTTTGAAAAGCGCTTAAATTCTTTTTTGGAAAAAATATGTTTATTGCAATCGAAGAAAGAACATTAATGTGCATTGTATTAGACTTATTTCATTTTCGAAGAATTCCATGCTGCATTCGTTTTTTAACCTCCTTTTGAATTATTCACCTGAAAGAAAACCAGAAATTGCTAAGCATCTGTTTTTTTGTTTTTTTTGACAGACTGGTTAAGAAATAGCAACCAAAAGCACAGCTGTAAATATATATTCCGAGGTCTGCTCAAGCCTCTCTCATCACTAATGAAACAGCAACAACTCTCAAAGTCACCTCCAGGCCAGGAAGACAGTGGTCATTTACTGATGTAATGAACACAGCCTCCTTCTCTCGACTAACTGTAACCGTGCTTCCTTGTTACGGGTGAGTCTCGTTGCCTCGAGGCTTACACATCGAATAAAGCCAAATGAGTCTTCCACTGGAGTCTTCGCAATGATTCTTAGTTACGTAGAAAGATTCTTGAAAGTTTTCGAGGCGTTTGTCTTTATTGGGATCGCAGAGCAGTTTTTTTTCTCTCCGTCCACTATATGCAATATCGATGGAAGACAATGGAAGGAGACACTGCCTTAGTAACTGCATTTCGCTATTGATAGAATAAAGTGAATGGACGCTCAGAAAGTATGAAATTCCAAAAAGATACTATGCGTTAGAAAAGCATCACTTACCGGCTATGGTTGAAATCTATATACTCGGCATCCAGTGTTGCAGATTATTGCGCACTGAAAAATCGTCATTTTGAGAATAGATTCCTCATCACTGAAAAAAAAAACATTTACTAATTTGAAAAGTAAAGAAGGAAAGTTGGTTTAGGGATTTCTGGGAAGACTCATGAACAATCAGGATTTTCAATCACATGATTAAACCGCAGAAAAAAAATTTCAAAATGATTTGTTGATAATAAATAATTTTTGCCTCCTTGATCTCACAATTTTTCCTACTTTAATGCTCAATCTCACTATTCACAGATTTTTATTCCATCAAAGTGACAGACTCGGCATCAAACGTTATGGAAAAACAGTCAGTTTTACCTTTTTGCGAGTAGTATCATTTTTTTTAAAGAATTTACATTCCTTTTCGTAACTCCTTTTTACTATGTTTTCATTTAGAAAATTAAATTTTATCTTTTATTAAACAGAATGGGTCATGCCATTGTGTTATATGTTCATTTCATTTATATAGTGAAACCCCACATGCTTTTAATCCTTACCTATTATGAACTATGGAAAAAAAGCAATGGAATTGATAAAGGATTCGATCCTTTAATTTAGATGAAACTATGCGATTTGAAACTCACTGAATGAGGAGATACAAGTCTGACAAAAATTTTCACTTTTCTATGAAGAGGATAATTTTTTTTAAAAAAATGACTAATAGACAGTGAAACTTGGTAAGTAGAATCGCGAGAAAGAAAAAAGAGCCATTCAACTTCAATCTGCTACCGAGCATCTTTAATGAAAGCTAAAAATACCATTTTAAAACTTGTAACGCACTTTAATATATGTTCTGCCTAAAACATTCACAAAGAATTATCTACATATTTAAAATTGTGCACACTTTGAAATTCCCTACAGCAACTCCTTTCTTGATGCCATAGATAGATTCCATGGAAACATTACACAAAGTTCCGTTTAATATATCTTGATTATATCGGGCGATATTTGACATTTTCTCTTAAGGGGGTTAATCTGTGTAAGAATATGTGTGTCATGCGATTCCACATTTAGGTGTGTAAGAATAAGATGTCCAATGGACGTCGGAAACGGCATTTTTTAAAATTTAGTTTTGTGATACTTTAAAAGCATCTTTAAACTTCCAATCTCTGCATAAAAATCGATTGCTACTTCATGCATGATGAAATACTTTCAGTGAAAATTTCTGGTGCAAGTTTAATTCTTTTTTCCAAAGAAATATTCAAAAGAATTGAAAGTTTTGCTTAAATTGCACCTCGCAATGATTTGCATCATTGCATTCAGAAAGCATCAAAACTGAATGTTTTGTGAATGAACAAGAATAATAAAATTTAATATATTTTTATTGTTTAAAAGTAATATTCATTTTAGCATTAAAATTAATATCTTACTGATAAAGGGAGGGAGAAAAAACATACCGATTTTCATTTTTTGTGTGCTTTATTTCTGCATTTCGTTATCAGTACTTCTGCTATTCTTATCGTCATTGCTTACTACTCTTAAGTAAACTTGAAATGTTGCACCACTTTATTTTACGAACACATGAAAAAAGTGGGGCCTTTTATTTGCTGTTAAATGTTAATCCATTTTCTTCCACTGGTAAATGAGCGTTCTTTGCAGAGGATTTTCATTGTGAAACAATTCATCTAATGAAAAATCATATTGAGGATGTATGCTTATTGTACACGAGGAACTTAAACCTTATAACCTCGTTTTAAATGTTCATTCACTTATTCTGCAGATCTTTCATTTCCATCAACTGTTGTACTTTTTTAACTCATCCTACAGTTTGCTGCTTCTAATATGAAAAGAAATTTGAAAGCAGATTTCATTATAGGAAAAATTATTATAATTATGAAATTATAAGAGTCATTATTCTATAGGATGTGTTTAAGAAATACCCTGTTTAATAACTGAAATTTTGTATTAAAGCACCTTAATTAAACACAGAAAAAGGCATTCCATTCAATTGACATTTATCTGCCAAATATATTAAGTGGAGTCATAAAAATCAATAAAAAAGTTACAAATCGTAAGAATATATCTAATTGTAATTTATCAAAAACAGCATCATTATACTTAAGAATTTGATAATAGATGTGTGCATCATTTTTGCTTTCATTCTTAGAAGTTTAAGATTCTTTTCAAAAGAGTAAACTTAATATAAACGTGAGCAAAAATAATTTTATAAATCACGATTGTTTCTTATAGTTGAGGTCAAATAAGAATAATGACCACAAATATTTTATTGAAAGGTCGTTTTGGCGTCTTTTCTTTCTTTGCGTCAAGCGTTTAAAAAAGTAAAAACGAATTTCATTTCAAACTTTGTGTCATTATTTGTTATAAATTATGTTTGATTAAGAAGATAAATTCTTACAAAACTTTCATTTCCAGAATTTCATTATTCATTCAAAATTTCATTCATTTTCATTATTCATTTTAACATTTAATTAAACTAACATTTATTATTTAAAAATTTTATTTGATCTGCTACTGCCCTTCATTTTAATACTAAGAAAAACATGCGTCATTTTATACTTTTAAAAATATTGATAAATTAAAATAGCAATCAATACTTCGTGAATCAGTAAAATGATTTGAAATTCTTCGTTTTTGTATGTATAGGGAATATATGCAAGATGCATTTTGGGTCCCAAAATTCAATACTAAATGCATAATCTAATAATGTTTTCATGCTTGATTTTTTTTATTCCATTTATATTTATTCACAATATTAAAATAATTACAATCATAGCAAATTAGTGTTTTAAAATTTGAGGGTCTTTTTTTTTTTTTTGTAACAAAGACAAATGTACCTTTTATTTTATAGAATATAGACTCTAAATCCTATGAAGTAATATTTCGGAAATAAAATTTCAATTATTCAGTAATTTCTTATATACTGTAAGTGACATTATAGGAGACGGTGAGTAAAACTTCTAGCTTGCCACAAGGACAGAGACTAAATTCCACATTTAAAAATAATTAGTATTAATAAAGATATTTTGGCAATAGAAAGTACTTTTTTGAAACATTGTTTTGATAGTTTTACTGCAGACGAAATTTATATATATATATACTACCTGACCCGGCAAACGTTGTTCTGATTTATAAATTATTTCTATTGAATATTTTGGTTGTTCACGAATATATTGTAAGTGTGTAGGGATGGGATCTATGACAGAAAGAGGAATGGAGCACCGTAGCCGATGATCGCCGATAAAAACTAAAAAACACCAACCATTCTTTTTCTCAATACAATGTATTTCATTAACTTAACGAACATGCACATTGTTTGATCTCTTAAAAGTTAAACGTAAAGTGAAAAAAGAAATATATTTTTTTTAGTCCGTCTTTAGCCAACACAAATAAGCTCGATAGTTTGCCCACGCGAGAACATGCCACGTGTGAAAAACATGGTGTGCCTAAATCTAAGCCGCAAACAGATATCGTTTGGCCTTGCGACTTATTGATTGTCACTGCAAATGCGAATCTAATAGGAAATTGAAAGCGTTTGAATTCAATTGGCACGTCTGTGAGAATCATTGGAATTCGTGGCCGCAAAACATTTTCGACTCGGAATTTGCCATTCAAAATGGTGACTTCGACAACGTTTTTCATCAATTTTTTAATGACCAATCGCGTGTCATTGCACATCCATGGTGGATTCAAATTCCGAAGTAAAATAACCGGAAATCTAACTTTCAGTCGTAGAAGGTGTGGTGATATGCCTGGAAAATCCAGTGAGTCCAAAAACTCTGTTGAATAATTTACAGCTCCGTTAGCATCGCAAACTGTATCGATCAATTCGTATGATACCAAGTTGCCTGGCAACGACTGCTGTATCTTGAAGTTTAAATCGTCGACGTCCACATTTTTTGCTGCCAAAAGGGCTCTTTCTGCCAGCCACGCATGATTTATGTATTATGTGCATCATACATTGGGAAATATGCGGTCAATGGGAGCATTTTGTGAATCAACGATAGTGCAGAAGTTAGTGGGCAATTTTATGCATCCAGTATTTTTATAGACAGCAACTTTTCCATCACCTATATCTAACAATTGGTCCAAGAATGTGTCAGTAGATGCATCTTGTAGCATTTGGACGCGCGTATTTATTTTTAGCTGGACTTTTTCAACATTACGTCACAGTGGCGCTGATTTCAAGCAAGCGTTGATCTCCTCAGCGTACGGTGAACGTGGATAGGAACACCCTAATTACCTAGCGTTGTGAAATATACTTTACGACCTATTCTCATACCTGCCAAATACACATAAAAATTTTCATGAAAATCGGTTGAGCATTTTCGGTGGAGTTCGAACACAAACACCGTGACATGATATTTTTATATATTAGATATATTCTTACATAACAGTAATGAGGAAAACGATATTTGATTTACGAGATGCATGATAAGTTGCATTTAATTGTAAATAAAATACTATCGTTGTTTTAAAATTTGTGCGTGTGCTTCTAAGAGCATCATTTTAGGGATAAAACCAAAAAATGAATGCAAGGAGAAAACTACTCTCAGGAACGAGCTGAAATATTGTATTTCCCCATAAAATGTTCTTATCTTTTTATTTATGTCCATATTTAGATGTGTTACGAATGAAGGATTTTTAAAACTCTAACTTTGAATGTTTTAAAACATGAAAATCCTTTCTAAATGATAAATATATTTACAAAATTTTTAGAATGTCTTATTTTTATAACAAAAAAAAAGGCAATTACGTTCAATAACTATTTTATTTTTTAAACCATGAAAAAAATTCTAAACTCCATTTTAACTTTTGAAATGCAAAATTTTGTCAGTTCATAATTTCTAGACCAACAAATTGATTTTAGAATTTATTTTACCTTCAATAGCTTTTTTCATACTTTGCCGGTTTGTCATTTGGCATACTACAGAATGCTTAGGAAATGTGTGAAATATGAATCGGTTCTTACATTTTATTATTATTATTTATTTATTATTTACATTTTTTATTATTATTATTTTATTATAATATAATTTTAGGCATTATATAGAATGCCTATGCATTTTATAGAATGTTGTATTTCATATTCTGCCAATAACATGCATAGCGTCAATAGACACAAAAAAAATAATTGCAATTGCAGGTAAGAACAGTATAATGATCTTGCTTGTGC
Source organism: Argiope bruennichi (assembly GCF_947563725.1). Taxonomy (NCBI): domain Eukaryota; kingdom Metazoa; phylum Arthropoda; class Arachnida; order Araneae; family Araneidae; genus Argiope; species Argiope bruennichi. Next base: position 440,465 of record NC_079155.1, read on the forward strand.
ATAATATCTAAAAGCCTCCGAAACAGAAAATTCAAAATGAAGTTATTAAAAAATATTTCTTTTATTGCGCTGGTCTTATAAAATCTTTTATCGTCTATTTGTCTTAGAAATTTTCCTTAGAAGGGTAAATGATTTAAATATAATTTTATGATTACGAGTGTTCTATTATTCATAGTTATTTAAAAACTTTCACAGCGATGAGGAATATTATTGATTGATGTTTTCCATGCATTAAAGATTAAACGGTTTTGCAAAATGTTCGTAGCATTAGGGGAATCATGCCTTATAAGACTGAAACTTCTTCAACAAGGATGAATCCGTAACTTTTGTATAATTAGTTTACTTTTAATCTCAAGATGGTGTTGTATCTACATTTTATCCTTTTTTCCCCCCTCAGACTCTGATTTAAGAAAAAAGGATAATTTAATAACCCGTGTAGTTTTTAGAATCTTTATTCAATAGGAGTTAAGTTATTAAATTCCTTACAAAATATTTTAGGGAACTCTGGGACATTGAGTTTGCAAACTGTAGTAAAATTTTTTTTTGCAATATAGAATATGCATCACTCGAGTGAGAATGTCGCATATACAAAACCACGGAACAGGATGGATGTTTAACCTTTTCTACTCGACTTCGGCATGATTGAAGTTTTAAATTCATGTAAAAATGATTTTTATGAAATAATCTATCCAAAATCTATCTAATCTATTTATTTAACCAAAAGGGAATGAAGTTTGATCTCCGGAATACATATGCCCATTAGGTCCGAAGCAGTTAAAACAAGATGATGGAGTTACCTGTCGTTTCTTGCTGGAATAATTGGCATTCTAAATTCCAGATTTCGAGTCAACATTTGCATTAAAACATCTTTTGAAAGACATAATCACGAAGTAAAACAAAACCATTTTCGTAACATAACGCCTGGCGGTTTTTCGCACCGGCATTGGAGGAGGTCGCATCGTGACGCAAGATGACAGATTAATTCTCACAAGTTTTGCCTTTTATTCTGAAAAAAATATTTAAAGAAAGGAAGGAAGGAAGAAATTGAATAAAAATCAAAAGAGTCAAGAGAAACGTAGAGGGAATAAGCGTGTATAAAAGCGTAAAATGAAAGAACAACAACCAAAAAAAGAAAAAGACCAATAAAAACATTTTAAAAGCAGTGATATTCGACAAATATCTAAGATATAAAGGAATAAAAAATAGTGGACAAAATATATAAAAATAAAATGTTCTAAATAAAATGCAATATTATTGGCAATATCATATGATTCAGATATCATTATTAAGCGATTGAGATAAGGGATGATCGAGGTGTTTTGGTTTTCTGGATGAATTCATTTTTAATTACAATGGTGCAGTGTACTCAAATGCCTTCTCATTCAAATTAGCTTTCATTCAAATTTCAGAATATTCCTCTTGAGATTGATTTATTTCAATTTTGTTTGCGGATCAATTGAGGCACAATTTACTTCCGTTCGTCAACTGACTCACAAATCGACATCTCTCATCTATCTTTACATAAAGAAAGGCTGCTTTAACCAGAAATGCAAGATCACATTCTTTTCTCCCATCAGAGAAAAGGGTAAGACATTGACCCTCTTTCTTGTACCTGGTGTCGAGAGAATGACATTGTTTGGACATTTCGGCATATTTTCGTTTCCTATCTGTCCACATTTCCATTATTCCTACACAAGATATTGGCTCTTGTTTTTGCTGAATTTTTGAAGAAAGCCAACTTTTGCGCAACGAAAGGCGACTTTTAAAAATTAAAAATTCAATTATATATTATTATTATATATTATTATTATATATTGTTATTCATTATAAATATATAGCTTATAAATTCAGATATTATAAATTTTTATCATTTTACATTTTAAATAATTTAAAGAGTATTTATTCGATAGCTTTCTGCATATGCTAAAAATTTTTTTAAGTAGATTTATTACAATTTAATTTTTTGAACATAACTTATTACAAAATATAATGAATACTAGTTATAGATGAAATGATAACTTTAATGTTAGTGTTTGTTATTTACTTATTTTCACATAAATTTAATATTTTTAAAGAAAAAAATACAAATTCCTTTAAAAAAAAATCCATTATGAGCCAGAAATATATAGGTATTTAAATTCCATTCGTGTAAGAGGTCCCAATAAAAACAAGAAACCTTTAATGTATCACTTTCTAAACTTATATCATGGATTCTTGGGGTAATTTCCAACATGAAATTTAAAAAAACAACATTTAAAATACATATTGTGTAAAAGTTTTCATAAAAATATATATGATGAAAAAAAATTAGGAAAATTTTATTATTTTGGTACAAAAATCACATAGATATTTATTACAATCACATAGGTATTTATTACAACAGGAAAAGAATTGCCAAACATTTGAGGTTTTATTAAATTATTTTCTTTAAGGGAATACTAACATTTATTAAAGCCAAATTGTTAGCACATATAAACAGCTCTTTTAACCATTTCCCCAAGATGGTTTTTTTAATTTTCTGCAAATAGTATTTAGATTTAGAAAAATATCAGAACTACTTAAGTTTAGTGAATTACATTTAAACAATGGAGCATCTTAATTCTAGAAAGGTTGAAATATTAGTCTTTTTTTAAATATAGGTAGAAATCCATACATGTTATGTACAACAAATTAGTAATTACAATATTCGAATCATAAAACTTTCGGCAAATGTAAGAAAGTCATATTATTTAATAAAAACACTTCATTCTTTAAAAAAAATAAAAATAAAGTACACACGGAAATACGGAAGAAAAAGTGCAGAACTTTTTATCTTCTTTTTTAGGCTGTGGTAAATACATTTCTTTGTCAGCATTAAATATTTTGAAAACATATAAAACGCATCCTAAAAACTGCATCTTTAAAAAGGAAATGTAAATATTTTTAAAGAGCTACATATATTTTTAAATCATTCTGTGTCAAAATTTAATTTATTTTGATATGCATACCGTTAGAACAAAAATAAATAAATAAATAAAAAAAAATAGTCCTGACTTTTCTGGGCGTTTATCTTCCTTAGTAAATTGAGCGCATTTCTCGAATATAATTTTGATAGCTATGTTCACAAGAGTTGATCTGAAGGTTCTGAAGCAACGAGAGCGCTTTTGTCTTTCTACAATGAAACCAGCTGGAAGGGTCTTGTAATTTAATGATGCTTCCACATCTGTTAAATTAGGGAGACCCACAGAGAAGGGGGGGGGAGTTGATGATTCTTGTGCATTTATGTCCCAGGGAATTGCGATTGTAAATAACTTAATAACACTCTGATCTCCCCTATCTCCACTTTTATCAACAAATCAAGATAGGAATAAGAGCAAAGACGATTTTTTTTTCAATCGAAGCCATTTCGAGACGTTGAAACATACTGGAACTTGTACAATTAAAATTAAAGTTGCTTTGAAAAAGATGTCAAAATTCTTTTTATTTTATTATTTTACGCGTTGTTGTATTAATTATTAACGATTAAAATCATTATTTTTTTAACGATTTCTAAGAAAGTTCAACAAATGAAAATTTTTAATAAATGTTCTCGATGAAATAAAAATGAGAATTTTTCTGTTTGGTTGCCATGAACTTAATAGAAATTCAGTATGAGTTAGATTTCGAAGCAGTTTTATATTATGTCGAGATAATTTCTTGTCTATTATAACAATTTTGATTGCCAAAAGTAATAGGATTTTCCACATAGTCACGAAAACAATGGCCAAGATTTTTGAATAAATCTGTGAAGTATTTATTCCTTAATCATGTATTAACTCTTAGCATTAACTCTTTCTTTTCTAGAAAAAATCCAGTGAGTCTTTTTAAACGATTATTTTAGACGAATTAGATTATTTACCAGAGAAAAAAAAAACATGGCTAACACGACAACAATGAACTTAAATTGCATGAAATATTATGCTTTGCATTTATATTACTGAAAATTTTGCAAGTGAATGCTTTGTTAGCATATCTACAATTTCCAAGTTTCGACATATTTGCCATTTATAAATGTATCTTCCAAATTTTACGCTGTTAAAACTGTAATCAAAATAACATGTTGATTCTATTTTTCTTCTGTTTACTTTCGCGGCAGTTTGAAGCATAAAATAAAGCTAATCCAATATTTGGATATTTGTTTAATTTTCTAAAAAGAATAAAAAATCGAAATTAAGGAAGCTGATAAATTTTAAGAACATTATTCATAGAATATCAGATCTGAATTCGGTAATGAAATGATAATTTTAAATTGCTCCTATCACAACCTGTAGAAATGAATGAAGAAAAAATAATGCCTTCAATGAATTTTTAAGTACTGATATATGATAATATGGTACAATCAACTTTTCCGAATGTGAAGCTGCGTTGAAATTTTGCAGATGCTCTGTGAGCTTAGCTCCACGAAACTAAAGCTGGCGTAAAATTGTAATGGATTGTCGATGATTCAAGAATGCCGGAACTTTCTGTCTGTTATGGTCTATAAACACGATGTAAACAATTGTCCATAAACATAATGTATAATTGATTTCCAAGATAGTTTGATTGGAAATATATGAAGCAAATTGAAGAAAGTTACAACATGAGATTGTACATAATATACTGTTTTTAATTTTCAAAATATGCAATTTTATAATGAAAGAGTATTTAAATTGTGTTAAAGTGTATGAAATCAGAGCAAAGAATATGTAAAATGTGTTTGGCATTGTTTTTATTATTTTGTTGAAAATAAAATATTTGTTATAATATTTTTGCTAAAAAAATTTTTATTTAAAACTCTTACTGAAAAATATTTAAGTCGACAATTTTTAAATAACAAAGTTAGTCCATTAAATAATTTCAAATTATTATTTTTAATAATAATTATTTTAATAACTTGAATTTAAAATTAAGTTAAATATTAATTAATTTAAGTAAGATAACAACACTAATTGAATTATTTTACCAAGTATTTTTATTAAAAAAATTAACATACAAAGAAGGTTGACACCACTGTTTATTCCAGTTTGGAAAGGAATGCAAATAGATATGTTTTCTCTTAATGATTGTCGGTTTGTAATAGAACTCATTATAGTACTTTGAAAAAGTTGAGGTTTTATGAACTCAAAACATTTTTTTAAATAAAGGAATTGCCTTTTAAAATAAATAAAGAAAAAAAAATAGAAATAATGTATTTGCCAAAAATAATTTTCATTTTTTTTTTTTTTTCAATTTCAAAATTTGAATGCTTGGGCTCTGCAATGTCTGTCCCATTTAGAAAATACGCAAAGACAGGGAAATAGGAAAAATTGGAAACACACACACACACACACACACACACGCACACACACACACACACACACACACACACACACACACACACACACACACACACACACACACACACACACACACACACACACACACAAATATATTTAAGGAGCAAATGAGTTTTGTTCATAATACTTCCTAATCACCCTCACAATTTACCTAGAAATGGGCCTCATAATGACTTAGCACCTGTGGCCACCAGTTGTTAAATTCCGCCATTGGATAAGACAATAGAGCAGTACCCTCTTCTTCGTATCAGTTATTATCATACTGCTGCTCAATAACGCTACAACATTTCTTTGTTTAAGAGTGTCACTGCTTCTCAATGAACAAGCGCAACAAAGGCCGCTGTTTGCATTCAGAAAAGGGGGGGGGGGGCTAAATTTCGGTCCTACAGAAGCAATCATGTTTCGATATCTTTTGATGATTACGTGTTGTTTGCTATGTGAAATGTTTGCTCAGAGAATAAAATAGGAGAATTAATGAAGAATGAAGTATGCAACCGAAATTGTGCTTTTTCAAAGCCGTGATCTTCTCAATACGGTCTGGAAATCTCTCAAACAAGTTTTAGCAAGCTCTAGCATAACTTTCAAAGCCAAATACATAATAAAAGGGGCAATCCAATCGTTTAAAGCCAGTATGTTTATTGCGCGGCTCGTTTTCTCTAACAGAGAAATAATTTCAATGTAAAGCGTATTTCTCTGTACAGTATTTTGAATAAGATGAAAAAAAAATATTACAATCCTTCTAGAAAAGATGTGTTTTCATTTCAAGGAAAAATAATGATTGAAATTTCAAACTTTTTAATTATATGTGATAATATAATAATTTTTTTTTTTTAATTTTTAGACAGCTTTGTTTAATTTCCTTTTTTATGTGAAGAAACTAGTATTCAATTTTTTTTTTCTTTTTCTAATTTGTTAGCTGAGAATTTTGTACATTTATAGAAGAAAATACACTACTTTAATATTTCACAGCTTAATTTCTTTATTTTTATTAAGATGAATGGTTTAACATTAAGTGAAATTATGAAAAATGGATTAGAAATTCTTTTAATATTTTAATGAGAAAATAATTTTTAATAAGCTCTAATGTTTAGGATATTTAAAGAGCTTCTTTTTAAATATTTGTTTATTAAATTATTTTGTATTATTTTCAATCCAACATCGTTTTGCATTCAAAGAAAGTCAAAGCTGAAAATATATCGTCCTGTGCTAAAACAATGCTAGTGATCCATCTATTTCAGACGCTCTGTGGTAGGTTTAATAATAATAAAAGAATTGTTAAATAAACAATTTTCATTCCATAGGCAGAGGACTTGCACCTGAATGTCTGTTGGGTATGAAGCACTTTGTTACTTATTGCTTTAACATCTCTGGAAAAAATTCCAAACAAATTCAAGTTTTTATTTTTGTTTGTTTTAATGTGGCAAGAAGAAGTGTATATCAAAAATTTCACTGTGTTTTGGAAAGATATCAAAGCTACAGTGTTATTCCAGGAAAGCTAGTAATTAATCAAGCATGTGTTGTCGTACAATGTTAATAAAAAAATATTTGAATTGTATTGGAACATTTCTTAATTATTTTCCAATTTCAGAATTTTTCATTCTTTGTAGATGTATCTCTTATTTCGCTTTGCCTGATTGTAATAGCAATATCCTAATAAAAATACATGAAAGATGTGCATCGTAGTATTACACTGAAGTTTTATCGAATGCTCAATTATGGCAGAGCAGGAATCAAAATTTAGAATAACAATACATTTCTCTGTGAGTGACAAAATGAACTTCCACCAAAAGTTATATGGCACAGTTCCAAAACGTAAAATTGTTCTGAGAAGTTAAGCACATAGAAAATTCGATTTTTTTTTTCAGTCAGCAAATCCAATGAAACAAATAAAGGCATCGAGTAACCCTTTTTCCGATAACAGAGAGCGTGATCGATACGGCTGTGATCCGTGATTTGGTCGTAATGGAAAGCCCGGTAAACACCCAGTCTGAATTATTCCTTCAAACAACAGGAATTTTCCTATCACTCATTTCACGGACGACCCGGCTTTGTTTTGAGCAGGGCACCGGCCTATTGTCAGCGGGGCCCATTGATTTTGTCATTCATCTCTTTTGAGTCCGTGTCACCGCATGTTCGACTGGTGGCCGGAAATTATTGTGGATTGGAGAATGTAGGAATGCTGGAATGCAGGGACGGCCTCGGACTGCGCCATTTGTGGTCGCGTGTTTTGTGGCTCGGAAGCGAAACACTGCCAACTGCTGGGATTTGCTGCTTATCCACCTTCGATACATCTGATATTTAACCATCTGCTTTTGAACGGAAAATATTCTCTCTTGATATAGTGGTTTTCTTTTAAGATGCTTGGTGCGTACTATCCTGTTACAACTAACTAGTTAGATCCCCTCTCCCCCCAAAAAATACATGCAGTAGAAAAGAATATTAAGCATACGGACGGCAAAAATGCTCGATGGATTTTGTATACGAAATATTTGAAAAAAGTAGGATTCAGTTTTCGCAAGTCCTTTAGTTATTTTTTGTCAAAATTTCCTACTTGGAAGAATGTTTGTAACATTTTTTGGAAGTGATGCCAAGTTTAGAAAGACTTCTGACAGGTAATAACTGCGCTTTTAAACTGTTATTCTCAACGACTGGGTAAGTTTCAGAAATAAAGGTGGGGTAAATTCGGGGTGTATAATGTATTTAAGATAATATGTTGATGAAATCTTCTGTTAAGAAATCCTAGATCAAAACACATGTGATTGGAAATTAAATAATGCAAAATTTATATTGCCACGAAATATTAGAAAGCAGAAAATCTTTTAAGGAGCGATACTAAAATTGAGAATAATAGCGGCAGAATAATAGTCGGATTTCATTTAGTTTTCATTCATAATATTTCTTCAAGGAAATAAAGTATAAAATTCTTTTGGCTGATAAATGTTTGCTATCTTTGATTGTACAGTGATTTTTTTTTCTGTAATCGCATTAAGAGAAATGCATCTGAAAAATCTCATAAAGCATCGAACAAATATAAAATAAAAATATTTCAATACCAGTCTTCAATATTCGAGAGCCACTGAATCCATATTACGATTATGTGTTCCAAATTTCACGGCAGAAAATCTGACAGATTTTTCTGAAAGTTGCAGACGCGTACGCAAACCCATCTTTTAATACGATACAGTAAATGATATTGTAGTAAATTACTTAATCGAATTCATTTCAAATGTAAACTTTTCTTATTTGTTTTGCATATTTTCTTACAATATAATGGATAAAGTATTTTTACGATTTCATAATGTCGATTTAATATAAAAAATTGAGTTTATCTTCTTGACAAGTTTATTTCTAAGAGTTTAATTTTAATCGATCAAAACCATTTGTTATATTGATGTTACTATTATAGCTTATAAAAAAAAGAATTAAAATTATTGTAACTAAATTTGGCTTACACTATTTTTCTATAAATATCATATAATTTGATAATATAATAACCAATTGGATGAAATTTAAAAAGTAAAATTAGAGGAATTCAATTTAGAATCTGCATATATTTAAAGCTGAAAATAAGACATAGCATTCAGAGTACAAGATTCAATAACGTTTGTTGATTCAATGCTAAAGTTTGACGTTCTGAGAGAATTAAATTCTTGCAGCTTCAGTCATGAATATTGATACCAAAATTGTATAAAATCTTCATGTCAGTTTCGCGATGAATGGATTTCGTTAAAGAAAGCAACAAATATGTAATTTATTTCACATGAAGTGACAACAAGAACAGCGAAAGCGTTGAAGTACAATGAAGAAAACATAGACTAAAAATTTTTCAATAACCACTCATTAAAATTAACTGATAAATAAATTTTAAATTAAGAAGAAAGCTATTAAAATAATTACAATTAATTTATAATATTTAAAAGTATTAGATATTTTACTCTTACTAAAAGTGAAGGACTATTCATGGACTATTGTAATTGCAAATGTCAAGTTTCGTTCCGTTATGTCGAAAAACTGTACTTCAATTTCTTATATCCAGCAATTTTGATATAAGAAATTTTAAATTCAAAATATGTTTAAAAGCATCAGCTATCCATATTTACTACTTGTGACTGGGAAGGTATTTTTAATTATTTTATTTATTTTGCTCATCTCTATTACAAGGTCACTTCTAGTTCTTGTTTGCTATGAGAGCTGCCACCTGATAGTAAAAGGCTGGCAGTAAGTAAGGCACATTTTATCCATAATATTATCCGTTATCCATTTTTATTCATAAAAATAATTTATTTTCCGTAAAATAAGGGCATATTATCGAGGATGGTTTCACTTACTTCTAATATACTAAATATTAATGTTTTATTTTTGCAACTGTACAGATAGAAACTATTTCGAAATTGAAATGACCTCTCTTATTTTTATTTTCTCATATACAAAGAGAAAGCCCTGTAAGAGGCAAATAAGTCAACTCCATATTTTGACAAATCTAAACGCTAGGGAACGAATGACTGAAACGTTTAGATTCGTCAAAAACGTTCCCTCCCCTGAATCCAAAAAACGCATTTTTAGATTTATGTATATTTATCTTTCTATCTGTCTGTAAGCACAAAAGCTCAAAAGCTGTTTAAATTAGCTTTACACCAGATATGTAGATCTCTATCAAATTTTGAGAAATCTGTCTGTCGAAGTATGAATAAACAAGATAACTTCGAAACTTAAAGGGCTGGAAATATAAAATTTAGCGCATAGATTTAGTACCTACATTGAAGCACTGTATCAAATTTGTCAAGGGATGATCATCAGTCTATGGATAAAAGCTATAACCCTAAAACGGAATGACTTCAGTAAATGAAATATGGTATATAATCTTTTGATAATAGATTGATCTGTAATTCTATTTCAAATTTCGGCTTCAATCGGTAGGAGAAAAGGCATCAAAAATACATATTTGGGAGGTAGATTCTGTGAAAACACTGGATTCTAGGCAAAAGATCGACAGTTTGTAGCTATTGTTCGATAACTTCATGCAGAACCATTGTGGTCTTACATAACAGCCACGATTTTAAGTGAAGGAGAAAAAACCCTATTTATGGAAAGTATGAGAAAAAATCTTGGAGAAACCACTGCCACTGGTTTATTTTATGAAGTTAATTCTATTTTTGGACTAAAAGAAATGAAATTTCCTCGAACTTAAAATTAGAAATAATACCATATGTATTATACCTAATGAAATATCAAAATCATATGTAATGAAGATTACATAATATAATAGAAAGCAGATTTTTCTAAGTAAAAAGTTGCATCGTAAATAAAATCTGAATCATAACAAAAGAAAAGGATATCTGTCATTCGGATTTTGAGTCTCTTGGAATCTGAACGAAAAACTTATTATTATTTTTTAAAACCAAATATGCATAGTTGTGGAGCTTCAGCCCATCCTTTAGGTTAATAATATTTTCTTATTTATCATCCAAATTATTTTGGATTAGATTTTTGAAAGAGCAAAAATTTGATTTTTTTTAGATTAACAATTGCACTCAAGTGTAAATTGAGTCGTTTCCGCTCTACTTTGGAAATAGAAATTCAACCCTCTGTTTCTTGAACATGTGACTGTTGAGTCATTTCAGTATAGCGGGAGCTCATCTATCAAATTATGTTTTGCACGTTTAAATGTTGTAATTCCAGTAAATCAGTCAGTGGCAATAAATTAATTAAAAATTTCCATGAAAATCTTAGATACCTTCAAGGTATTGCTTCCATTCGCACCTCAGACATAATTGAATTCTCATTTGAGTGTCGAAATGATAGAATAACAAACAAAGAAATTGTAAATGGTAAATCCATTAGGATAACTATTCAAGAAACATATCTTTCACTGAAAAATTATATTTAACAAATTGGATACGCGTCACTCCAAAATGTGATTCCGGACGTGCATAGTATCCTCAATACTAAAATCATGAAATCAAAATGTCTGATGAGAAAAGTATTAAAATTCTTAGTTCGATGTCACTGCAACAAATAATGGAGCATTTAATGGATCCATTCGATTTTTTCGATATGCTTTAAATACCCTAATATTGCTTGCTGCATTCTAATGAATTTTTTCTTCTAGGAAAACTATAGTTGTCCTAGAAGGGCCTATCCTCTAGATCCACTTCTTTCAGTGGCACAAAAGAAAAATATTTAGTATTTTTCTATTGATTGGTTTCATTGAGTTTTGCAAAATCCAAAAAATGACCTTAGAATATTTTTCACTATCAACTAACAAGCGACTTCCCTCAAGAATTGGCAACTAGAAACCTTAAAACCATTTCCAAAGCAATGTGGCTCACAGTGGCTAATTGAACTTTGCTTTTATACATTGCACCACTTATTGCAATCCCCTAGTTTTAAAATATAGCTTAGGGTTTAAGCTTTCCCCTGGTTTATTATAAACTATCACTAAAGAATCATTTATATATCATAGTGATTTTTAAGAGAGCACAATATCGTACTAACTGCTTATTAGACGAACTTAAGGAAATTCTTTAACGGTGAAAGCTTTTATGGTGCATCCAGAATATTTTCTATCGTGCATGTTGTTTGACAAGCTCCACTATACAAAGCACTTCGATAAACAGATATAAGAGCATTTTCAAAGCGTCATGAGATAGAAAACTATGTGGATATTATCATTCGGTAGTCCATAACATTAAAGAACCATCTCGCATAACTAACTGAAATAAATAGAAGATGGAGTGGATCATTATACACAGATTAACGATTGAAGCTGGAAATTTCACTCGCATCAAAGATTGCATAAGTTTCTATGCAGATCTGGGATTTCAAACAATGAGATGGATTATTAGATCAATATTTCTGACAAAAAGAAGTGAAAAATTCATAGTTTGAAAAAAAAAACATCCTTTCGCTCCTGCAACTCAAGAATAAACCCGAACAATTCAAGAATAAACCTGAAAAACACTTTATTTCCTGTAAGGATAAATATATATAATATATTTTGAATGCAGAGTTATATTTGCAGTCTTCTTTTAAGAAAATTGCTTTTTGTTAAAAATTTATTCAGTTTTATTTCTTTTACAGGAAAAGGCATCTCATTTTCATAAAATGAAAAAAAAAAAAAAAAATGTGGGTCTAACAAACACATAAAATTTTGCAATAGTTTTTTTCTTTCGTATGATTACAAGAAAATTGTTAATAAAAATGTTGACTGGCATCTAATGAAGCCGTCCACAATAGACATTAATTTTGTGAAAAATCGATATATTTACAGTTATCTATAATGCCAAATTTTCATGATGTTGATATAATTTTTTTTTAATTTTTAATATAACTTTCTGAACGTTGCATTTTTATTTTAGAAAGTAAAAATTTGTGTTTGATGTATGAAATTTGAAAAAAAAAAAAAAACTGAAAATATGTTTTTGACAATTTTTTTACAAAATTTTTGTCTATTCCAAGAAACTTAAATCTCTACACATCATCTGTAAACTCCTTTATATATATATATATATATATATATATATATATATATATATATATATATAACCATTGTAACACAGAATTTTCTCTAATTATTTACTACTGAATGGCAACAGTAACTAATGTAAACAAATCCTTAAACGAACATTTCAGAGTTAGACTGCTTCATTGAATATTTTTACAGCTGTTTTTAATCCAGCGCTTCGCTAATAATGAAGTTGCTTAATATAATTAGGAAAGATTTCAGAAAGCTCGCAATATCATTAAAAAATAACCCGGTTTCGTGGAAACAAGCTGTAAATGAAATTTTTAAAAATAGACTCAAAATGCAAGTCTAATCGAGTGCGAAGATAAGGCCGCCAGATGAGCAGAGGCGGCGGTAGCAGGGGACAAGGGGGCAATTGCCCCCCTGTCGGCAGCCTCTTGTTCCCCGGCGAGAAATTCAGAGTTTCGTCGGCAAAAGTGTTCACTACTTCAGGATGGTTATAGAGAGCTGCGTATTATCGAATATGATTATTTAAAAACCATCTTGAAGTTAAAAAATTGTAAACAGTCAAAATATCCAAATAATGGTTAAAGTGTTTTGATTATATTTGGCAAAATAATCGATAGGGTGGCAGTTCAATAATATGCCGTATTTTACGGACAATTTTTGATAGGCGAACTAAGAGCTGAACGCAATGGATGTCGAAGGCGTTAATTTCGCAAATTTTCAGACATCTGAGTCATATGTCGTTCATTCAGCTTATAATTTGTACTGCTTTTGACAATATAACCGTCAAGGTAACAAGTGAATAAGATATCAACAAGTGAATAAGAAGGTGATAGGCTCATTTTGCTGATAAATTTTGATCGGCCGACTATGAACTAAAAGCGGTGAGTGTCGAAGAAGTTAAGCCTGCAGATTTTCGGACATCTGATTAAAATGTCGTTCATATAATTTATAATTTGAACTTGTTTAGGCAATATATCCGACAAGTGAATGATATATCGCATTCTGCCGCCAATTTTTAGGGGGTCGACTGTGAACTGAATATGATGAATGTCGAAGACTATATCCACAGATTTGCAGACATTTGATTCAAATGTCGTTCATCAAGATTTTAATTTTCACTACTTTGGGCAATATAATCGACAATGCGGCATGTGAATAAGAAATAAGACATGTCGCATTTTACCAAGAAAATTTTGATCGGTCTACTAGGAATTCATTGCTCTAGATATCGACGACGTTAAGTTAAAATTCTCAGCCGTTTGATTTAGATGTTATAATGTTCATTCAACATATAATTTATATTATATTTTATGGTTACATTTTTCCCGACTAATCTTTGTCCTTCGACTAAGATTTTATCATTTATTTTCATCGAGCACTTCGATTACCTGCCAGTGGAATTATTAGAGAAATTGATACTTTTATATTACTCATGGATAGGACTATAGAATTGTTTTTCATAATTCATCATTCAAATTCAAGTTCTAAAATCAATCGTCATCTTATTTCTATAATGGTTACTTCCTTAGTAATGAATTGGTAATTTTTTTTATTCGTTTCTCTGTGAGAATTGTCTGACTAAAATCTAGTTAATGGTTAAACTAAACTTAATGAAAAACTCTTTTCTTTTGACACTCTTGTGCATATGCATGCTAAAAAGAGTCACTTTGCTGTTGCGAAATTATGTGGCTCCATTATGAATCCCTGGAGTAAGTAAATTGTATAATTGTAAATTGTTTTTTTAACAGAGAAATATCTGTTTTCATTTGCAATCTAATTTATCAGGCTACAATTATTACACTAAAAAAGTATTACCGACTACAATTGATGACAATAAATAAATAAATATCTGTGGTATGATAACTTTTTAGCTACACTAAAAGAGTTTAACCATGTATGCACTACATTTGTTATTTAAATTACAACCTAAATTATTCAAACTTTGCATTCAATATTACTACTATGTAATCGGGGAACGTATTGTTTTTTGTTTTTTTTATTTCTTTCAGTTAATCGCGGCAAAAACTATATAATTTCAGATGCTTCTAAATTTTTAATAAACTTTGTATAAAGATGTCTTGATGAAAAGATGATTAAAATATTTATTCATAGAAAATTTATATATAACACATTAAACTTTGACATACGAAATTACTTAATTTCCTATTTAAATGGCAGATCTTATTTGAGATAATTATTGTTATTTTAATCCCTAGAATCATGTAAGAGCATTTGAGGTAATGATGCGTTTTAAAGTGATTTTTGCATTTTAAATTATTTAATACTTTCTCTTAATTCCAGATTTAAAGTTAAAAATTTAGTAATTCCATAGCGAATCAGACTCGTCGTTGTATTCGAAGCGGGTAAGAAAAACCAATGCATGCAACTGAGGGGATAAAACTCACTTTTTGGGAGGAATATTAGCTTTCAATAATTTCAAAAAAGTACTTAACCATAAGAATGAATGCCTAAAAATGAAGATAGATGAATTCAAATTCAAAATCTAATTGTTTCTTAATAAAATGCATTGGCTTTTTTAAGCCTAAATATATATGGGAAAATAAATACATGGGGGATCTAATGTTTAAGCAGTCCATTTTTGTCATAAGAATATTTTTTATATCTGGTATAAAATAGTAAGTTTGTACACATATCTACAAAATATTTTCTCCAGCAATCTTAAGAAGCAACCTAATTGTATCTTTTCCGTATTCTATATTAATCGTGTCAAAACTTTTTGTTGAATTAAAATTTTTGTTGTATTAAATGTTTTTTTTTGTATTTTTGTTGTGCATTTATTCTCCTCGGATTCGAAACACATCCTAATTCCTGCTTTTTGTTGCAATCTTGATTTAACAAATATTTTAGGTAGGGGAATTATGCTGAAAAATCGATTTTCGGTGAAAACATCGTATATTTTTATTCATTATTTCGGATTTCTGAAAAGTTTCTTGTATAAAACAATTTCTTTCAACATTCATTTTATATAGATTCCACAATAAGAGCATGCATTTGTTCATTTAGAATGACACGCCATTCTGCCGCAATCTATGTTTCTATCTATATACCACAATTTAGAATGAAATATAACCATATTGTTTTCTAAAATTAGATCTCAGTGCAATTAAATCTCAAGAGTCCCATAAAAAATACACCCAAATATTAGCGATCTCTTAACGGTCAGTAAAAAAAAACAAAAAAAACAAAAAAAAAAAACATAAGAACATTTTCAAATATCTTGGCAAATTTTTAATAATGTAAAAAAGGGTCAGTATCTGAATAAAAAAGAAGCTAAATAATAATTGATTTTATTTAATTAAATATAAAATTCATTATTATGCTTCATTCATTATATTATGATATTCATTATTATGTGACGGGGGGGGGTGCTTGCCCCCCCGTAGGCAAATATCTGCCGCCGCCTCTGCAGATGAGTGAGTAATCGCTGTGACCTCTCTATAGAAATCGTATGACCTTATTTTCCAAAACAATTATTTCACAAAAATTGTTTTGAATTATCTAGGTAAACAAGCTGGTGGCCAAAGAAGTTAATATCTTTCAATGTAGCTTAAATTTTTGCTGGGACACAGTGACTTTGTGAGTGCATATAAAACTGTGAGACTTTAAATAAAACTATAAACTCTGTGACTATAGTGACAACTTTTGTTCCGACATCAAATTTTGAATGTTAAGGAAAAGTTTATATGATATATAAATAATGTCTAATGTGTAAGATGCATTTAAGCATTAATGAGTAAGATGCATGCTATTTAAGCATTTATTACAAGAGTAGTTTGAATGAAGTGCAATTTAAAATGAGTTATAACGGTTTTCTAATCACCAACTTAGGTAAATAGATGATTCATATCTAACAAAAAGTTTGGACTTCAGATGCATGTTTCGCTTTTCTCACATTTGCTTCTAAAGATTTCTTAACGAGCATTCTTAACGTGAAAACTGAATCAAAATTTTCTCGGGGGGGGGACGATTTCAGACTTGAAGATTTTTCTAAGATTATTATATCACTTCATCTATTATATCTATTTATTTTAATAATTTTTTTGCATTGTTTTAAAAAATCATGCAATTTATCGAACCGTGCTATTATAAGGTATCGTACAAATAACTACAACTTTTATTTCGAAATCAATTGGATTTATACTTTTATGTTTCTTATAATAGACATTTAAAAATAACTTTGTTTCAAAGATGTTTAAAAGAAATACATTCAGATTCGAAGGATTAACACAAAATTTTCAGAATTTATTATGTATTTTATTATTACAAGCAAGACTTTTATTAAAATGTATAATTGAAACCCATTTGATTAGCAATGAATGGTATGCTGGTACAATGGTACAATCTCATATCTGCTTATTTTCCTATTAAGAAGGTATTTTTAGGGTCTATGGTCAAAAATGGAACCATCATTTCCTGTGTGACTGCGGTTCATTTCGGCACTTTGTCTTCTTTTCCGCCGAGAGATCGACCATTCACTTCGACACACCCCTGTTCCCACCTTGCAAACGATTTTCACCGGTCCACAATGGTCTCCACCGCATTAAAATCACCCGCCAGAATGAGCGCCTTTCGAAATGAAGGGTTCGGAAAAGTTCGGCGAAGTTAAATGCGGCTTGAAAACAGAGAGCCCGCGCGAGGAGTCCGCAGAATCGAATTGTTTTCTCTTCGTGAGAGGGGAAAACAATAAAACGCATCGAGTTATCATAAATAGGAAACTATCGACCCGTTGCAGCGACGCTTCAATGGAGAATCTTAATTCCTTTCCGACCGGCGAAAAGATAATGTTAATACTTGGTTGAAAATATTGATGTGCTTTCATGGGGCATTGCTTTGTGCGAATCTGATCATCGCCTGCACCAGTCCCCTCATTGAATTCTTACTTTTGTTTCGGGGATGTTTAGAGCAACCGAATAGATGGGACATGCTCAGATAGGCAATCGTTCATCGATTCCCCGAGGAGTTGTGATTATCAGAATACATATTGAATTTGTTCAGAGGAGAGAACCAAGGCGGTTGCCATTAGCCACTGAGTTCAAATTTACAATCTTTCTCACGTATGAATTGGGATTCAAAGTATAAGAGGAGCAGAAAGAAGTGTTGAATTTTATGTAAATGCTTTTGTAAGATATTATATTTTGGATATTCAGCAAAATGCAACACTTTCAAAATGTTGTCAGCAGCTGATATAATGAACCTTTCATTTTTTCAGATGACAAGTTCTTGTCACCAGATGATGCTTTAAAAACTATTCAAATTTTCTAATAAGACATATAGAATATTTTTAAATAATAAAATAATACTTAGTATATCTAACTGAAAAAGTATCCTTTATTCCTTGATATTGATATTCCAGTTTCCAATGTCACATTTTGTTATATTTTTCAAAACGCAATTAAAAACCAGTTTAAAAAATCTGATTTTCGTAAAAGTACTTTCGAGAAACTGAACAACTATTTTAATTCTCTGTGCTACATTGTTTAATCGTTTTGCATAGTTATTTCCTGGAAAAATACAGCGACGAAAATTAAAATCCTAACGCTAAAATAAATTGCATTAGATAAACAAAATCTCAGGGCGTTTTGCAAATCTGATAGAAAATGTCTACTCAATGTACGCTCTTTGGGAATAAGATGAATGGTAGCTTTAAAAACATGGTCTAATATTCTTGAGGATTATTTAACTGTTCGGCTGGATATTGTAAACTAGATGTGATTCAGGAATGTCTTTCAGAAATCAGTATCGATATTATATTGAAAGGGAACGTTACACATTACTGGGCTGCGAGAGACGATGTCAAGGGTTTCGTTTGTGAGATAGTGAACAGACACTTGATTAGGACTTTGAAACATTATAAGCAGCAAGATCATAGGAAAGTATACAAGCTCCTGAAATCTGGTGTCAGGCCGCACACCAGTATCTGGGTATTTATAGGGGAGAGATATATCGCCGCAGGTGCACTGCATTTCATTGCATCTGCAACAAAAAATTCCATATAGCTTTAATTTGCCTAAATTTAAGCATTATGTATACTTACAAGCTAAGTTTTTAATATAATTTTATCCTTAATGGTCAAGGGTAAATATGCTTACCATTTCCGTTTCGTCTTGACCGATAGCTTGTAATTATATTTACAGCCCTAAAGCCGGTGCTCAGGCATAGGGGAAGCGCGTCTTCCCCGTGATGTAGGCGTCCTGGGTTCGAGTCTCGGTTCGGGCATGGTTGTTCTTCACCTGTTCTGTCTGTGAGATGCGTGAATGCCCCACCCCATGTAAAAAGGAGCTGTGCAAGCGAATGTGATGCGTGAGTAGCTAAAACGCATTCTTGGGCCTAGATGGCGCTACTAGAAAAACAAGAGACGCACCCTCAGCTTAAAATCGCTGATTTCGTCAGCGAGCTTGTCCATGGCAAGTGCTATTAGAAACAACAACAACAACCTTAATTCATGCAATGCTAAACAAAATGATGCTGAATGAAAATATTTACAGACCTTTCAGGCTACAATCCAACATAAAGGATGTAAATAAAACGTGATGTTTGTGTTCCCATAGTTTCATTCAGGTAAACACAAACTGGAGCTAATCTTTAAAATCGGAGTGAAACAAATGGTGATCTACTGACAGAAAAAAATACATTGCCAAATACGGAAATAAAGAAAAAAAAAACATGCGCGATTTTAAACATTCTTCTTCTGCCGGGTTGCTCGCATTCATTAATCGCATTTTAAATATTGAGTGCTTTTTAAGAGGCCTTCATTTTAAAGCATTGTTAATATAAAATACAACAAGTAAATTCTAATTTTTTTATACTCCTACATCATTTTATTTTAAGGATTTGGAAATATAATCATTTAATCACGTATCAAAACTTCTTTAAGCAATTCTTAAGAAAAATTGATACAAATCCCTGGAATAATCTTCTGGGATCTTTAACGGAAACAAAACAGTTTTATTTGGAAAAAAAAATGTGTAGCATCAAATATTCTTTTCACTTCCATTTACAACGGGCTGTGGAATGAAAATCACAAACAGCATATCCACAGCAGTTTACTGGCGTATCTTGAAATTCAAGGATACATCTCACCCAAAGCATATATCTGTTTCTTGGAAAAGAAAGAATTCTCACAGGACTGAACAAAAACACTTTGGAACATCTCTCGGCCAGAAGCAAACTTCACATAAAAACCGAGTTCATTCTGAATGAAAAATGAAGAATTTCACAGAATATGTTTTATTTTCTCCTGCTTCCCAGCCTCTCCTTTTCCAATATAAATAAACTGCCGATGCTGTTAGGGATATGCAGTTTATCGTCCCTTTTCTTTCATTTTTGAGAATAGAAATGGAAGGATGCTTTCAAGATTTTCATAATGTTGTGTTGTTCAGCCCTCAAATTTTAATTCTAGGAAATATCAAAGCAATTTCGCAGTTTCAAAAAATATATAGCATATGTAATAGCATGAAAGACAAAGAAAACTTATGATTTTGCATATAATTAATTGCAGAAATGCGTAATGATTACATTTGCATGAAAATGATTTTAAATTTAGCATCATAGGTATTTTTAGATCCATTAATCAAACAACATGTCATTTGAAGATTTTATTTATATTTATTGAATGCAATTATATCTCTTTTTAAAATGGAATTTTTTTTTGTTCGAATATAGAATTGTTTTATCTTTCTTGACAGATTCAAATGAATTGATATGAGTTTTTCTTAGTGGCTGAAAGGTTAGCTATGTTAGTACCAACGTTACGCTAGAAGTTGCCACGCCCTACCTGAAAGGCCGAAATGGGAGTTAAACTATTTTACATTTTTCTGCAATAATTAAGGTTGTATCATTGCATAAAAATTTCTCTACACCATTTTAAAATTCAGCATTTCAATGACACAATTTCATTTCGAACAACCTCACTTTAATATTTAAGCAATTTCTTAAAGTTAATTTAATGATAAAATTAAAAATGTAAGATTATAGAAATAGAAATCATGATTAGAAATGAAAACAATGAGATTAAAAATAAAATTACTTAGAATTTTACTTAATATCCTAAATAATTTTTGTTGCTAATCAAGAAGTATCAGTAAGAAGATGGCCACAAGTTTATGGAATAATACTTCGCTTTATAAGCCTGTCAGAGTTTGTTCCTTTTTCTGTTTATTTTATCGCATAGGCTTTATAACGTCTTTCTAAAACGTACACCAAGAGATATTTCCCTTCAGTTTTACTATTTCTAACTAAGAGTTTTGACTACTACATAATATATAGAATTCAGAAAGTGAACTATTCGCAATTTTATTTACAAAAATATTGCCCTTCTCAAAATATAAAACCCCACTTTGCGTGTGCGACGGTGCAGTATATTTCGACTTGGCGATAGGAGCACTCATGACATCTATCCGCCTTTTTTTACTAATTTTAGACTAAGAGAATATCATATAAAAATTACAAATCAAAATTAAACGTTATACTAGAAATAGAAAAAAAAAATACAAAAATTTATAAATTTTGCGAATAAAATAATGTTTGGTAGCCAATGATAACGCACACGTTTAATAGCTTCCCTTCAAGTTCTTTTTCCAAATCCGTATTTACCTAGTTCAGAATTTTAATACCTTTATCTAAAGCAATTTCACTGATGTTTCTGACAACATAGGAGTCCTCCTTGCCTATTTTAAAGAGGTAAAAGCTTTCCCCAAGACGTAAAATGTGTCCACTAGTGATTTTCCACTTTATTTCAGTTTTCTGATGCAACCAAATTTTTCAAGGAAAATATCGATAATCATTCCTGAAAGATTTTCAGTACAGTTCTAACTACAGTAGACTCCCGATTATCCGCGGGCGGGTTATCCGCGCCTGCCACACTAAGTTTTTTTTTTTTTTTTTTTTTTTTTTTTGCTTCTAAGCAAAGAAAAAAATGCTTCCAAAGCAAGAAGCAAACACAAATGCCTGATTTCTTCAAAAAGGTGTAGTTTTACAGTTATGCTTTTGTAATTACATAATACATTACAGTATTAAAACAGTACATATGTATTAATTTTTCTGTGTATCCTTGACGCCTCTCGTAAGTACAAAGCACTTTTCTGTTTTCATTAACAAAATGCATTTCAGGTTAGTTTTGAGTGATATACTAAAATATTAAGCGTTAGTTAAACATTTCCTGCTGTTTATTTTACGTTTCATTGTACATAAAACGATTTTTAAAAGTTGGAATGATTGTTTTCTCTTTTGCTATACCCGTTTTTAGCTTTTTTCGGATTATCCACGATTTTTGTTATCCGCAGTGGCCGCGCCACCCAATTCCGCGGATAATTGGGAGTGTACTGTATAATAATATCACCCCATTTTGTTTGTTCACTTCTCTTTAGTCACTGATTTAGCATGCTTAAATAGCCTTCTTGATATCTTTTTCTCATGTTAAAACATAATTTTTCTTCATAAATCTCTTAAAGGTAATTGGTAATAACTTTGTCCAATAAAATTATGTCAGGATTTCATCGTCATTTACTTTCGAAATTAAACTACGATGTAAATTCCACGGGATTCAAATATTTTAGTGAAAGTATACTTTCAACAGATCACTTTTTAATACGGAAAATGGAGTTAACTCTTCGTATTCTGATTGTCAATAACGGGTGAAAGAAAAATGTAATGAAATATTAATAATGGTTACGAAAATGATTTGGCTTCCATTTGCTACCATGAAAATAGTGTTGTAAAATATTCTTAAGAAACAATATTTAATGTTAATTAAATTTTAAAGAAAAACATTTGCATCAACTAAATTGAAATCACTGAAAAGGAATGTTTTGAAATTTATAGGGTTTCAAAATTATTTTGAGTCATATTTGGAAATTATTGTGAAGTAAAAAACGACAAATGCTGGTTGTTTTTTATGAATTCAAATTCTAATTCATTTTCTTTTCAATCAATCACATTCTTTTGCCTCTTATGCCATGCATGATATCTTTAACAAGTGGAGGGTGCAGATTCGAAAATTCAGTTCGAGATGAGATTTAGTATGTCTTACGAATGTTAATTGATTAAAGTTTTAAAACGCAATAACCAACCCATTTCGAAAAAATAACCCCCAAACTTTCAGCATGGATTATATACTAATAAAATGTCTATCTCCACATACTTCGAGGCAGCACTGTCGATATGGATTTGGGTTACTCTTCGCTAAGAATGGATTAGGTATCGGGTAGGTGCTTTCTGTCTTTTTTCTATTCATTTTCTTTCAAAATTAATTAAAATGGAAGTAAGAGTTTACAAATAATTGCTTAAATTGTATTAACAATTTAAAGATGGGCTTAATTAATTTGTTACTTATTTTTGTATACAAAAATAAATGATTCGCCTCTTAATTCTTGAATTATAAGGCAAATATTTTTTTAATAAGGAAAGACAAATAGTTTTTGAAAGTAAGTGAAGTTTGTTTTCCCATCGATCCTTCTAAAGTTTCTCCTTTGAAAATCATTATTTATAAATTGTGCAGGACGTCAAAATGTATCTTGTTTCCAATGTTTTTGCGATGTGTACCATTCTGGTTTTCGTATGTCATAAAAAGTTATTACAATTTATCATTGTTTGAGGTATATTTGTAATGTTTTCCCACCTTAAAAAAAGAATTATAATTTATCAGATGAATAAACATTTATTTTCGCATTATATAGAGTTACATATTAATCGACAGGTATGTAAAATGTGAATTTTATTTAAATAATTTGTATAATTTTTTTAAGAAAAACAAATCCATAATTTTAATTATTTTTTAATTAAATTATTAAAAGACAAAATATTAATATTTGTATACAAAAAGTAGTAATATATTAAAACAATTTTTTAATTGTTAATTTAATTTAAATAATTTTGAATATTTTTTTAAAACGTGCATATAAATTTAAAATTATTTTTATTCAAACAATTGAATTATAAATCAAGAATTAAGAGAATAAATAATTATTTTTGCTTAAAAATTAAAAAAATATATACATATATTAATTAAAACAATTAGTAAATTGCTTGAAATAAGAATTAATTACGGGAGAAAATAAATAAGCTATGCAGAAAATTTCAGGGTCATTTTTTGGAAATTGGTTGGCTACTGCGTTTTAAAACTTTAATGAATTAACATTCTAAAGCCATATAATCATTATGCTAAATCTCACACCAAATTCAATTTTCCAACCCGTGTCCTCTCTTCTAAGTCAAAAGATCAAGCCTGTAAAGCATCGATTCATAAGCAAACACATACATATATTCGTCTTTATTATAGATGGAGTATAATTAATTTCTTCTATAGAATGTATTTATTTATGTATTATTTGCTTTAAAATTTACTTCATTTGTTTACTAGTTTCAAGAACTATTCTAAACCCTTATCTATCGAGGACCCTGATACTGTTTCATTTGAAATATGGGACATGAGTTAAGTGCTTTATGATGGATGAGTTTAGCGTGAGTGCTGAGACACTGTGATGTGAGTTTAGATGTGGCAGTGCTTAAAATGAGCTAAAAATACGTGGACAATGTGAAACAGCTGCCGTGGTATTATTTATACAGAGAAAGTCTGCAAGCAAAAAGTGTTTCCATTTTTTCATTTTGTTTTTGTATAAAAGTAATAAATGCTTTTATATTTGAGATCTGTCATAAAAAATGTGCAAAAAATGAATATGCAGCTTACAAACAACGTGTGTTAGTTAATATTATTTAAAATGTTTGACGTATCTGAATGATTTCCTAAATTAAAGATAGGAAACATCTTTTGAGACATTAAATTCGTGTTGGGAAGTCATCCTTCTTGGAAAGCTTCATATTTTTTTCACACAAATACGAAAAAGGCCATCAAGAGCTTTGTGTTTACATTTAGCGATAAAAATTCAAGCTCGCGACAAAATTTAGAGATGCTGCATATATTTTTGAAGCATGCATAGGATAAAAAAATCTAATAAGTATTTATTTCCTAATAATTAATATTTGTAATACGAGAAATAAGACTATATTTCTAAATTCTTATTTATCAAGTGTACGATGGATGAAAAAAAATCAGTAAAATGATATATTTATTTTAACTATATTCCAAATCAATTCGCATCGAATAACATATATGTATATGCTCACTTATCTATAAAACTTATAAACTTATCAAAGTCACTTATCCATAAAAATAGTCAGTTTACTACAGATCACATAGAAAGAGTATTAAGCTAAAAAATTTTATATGCCTGAAGCGAAGAACACGAAAATTTCTTTCGATTTTTTTTTCTGCTGACCAAAACAGAAAGCTTCTTGGGAATAATTCCATATGTCCAATTTCAGTTTTGAAAGAAGAAATTACTTATAAAAGTCCGCAAAGTGGAGACATTTATTCCTCCGACGAAAGCACTTAATTTTCTATTCTAAGAAAATATAATTCAGGAATAAATTGAATAGCATAAGAAGGAAACGTCCCCTGGGAACGATTCGAGGTTTTCCAGCAATCATTTTTTGTGAATATTCTAAGAAATATTTTGGGTCGCATTTTTTTCCGGTTCTAAAATAACTGATAAAATGATTCATTTATTGATATAATCAATACAAATAATCAGAAATGAAAAAAAAAACAATGATGTGTTTTATTACAAAAAAAATGAAATGAGTTTCTTCGAAATGAAATTTGAAATCAGAACATTCATTGAAGAAGACTTAAAAAATGAACTGAAAGCCATATCGTATAGTTTATGTGTTGTAATCGTAAATGGAGACTGCAGCAACGGCATTCGTTGAATATTTCAGAGATTCTGAGAAATTTCAAAAATGCTTCGATGGAAGACACGTTCATCGAAACATTATTGATGAATTTTCTTGGAGGGTTTTACATGTTTAGGGACATTTTTTTAAAATAAGCTTTCTTAGTACATACAATTACAAGGAAAGACATTCATACTAGAAATAATAATTTTTGGGATGAGCTTGCTTTCAGTATTCTTACTTCGAAGGAACCTGGTTTCTTCGATATGCATTTACACATACAATCGGCCCATTCTTACACTTACATCATCAGACGATTTAATTTTATGTGATGTGAATTCTTTGCAAAATAATTCAAGTATGTTTTTCTTACAACTTTTATAATACTGTAAAATAACTTCTTACAATATTTATTAACTTCCTAAAAGGGTATAAGATTTTTCTATCATCAGCCTGTGCTCTTAAACCGAGTCGATTTCGCGCATTTCACAGTCATGATTTTGAATATGATATATACTTTCATAACGAACTACTGTACATATTATTTCGTTTATAATAACTTTATTTTAAATTTCACACCGTCCTGATTTAACTTAAGGCTGTAAATTTGAAAAGAGCCTGAGGGTAGAAATTTTCAGTAGGTGAGAGCTACGCCGATAAAAATTAAAATGAAATGAAACAATGAATTATACATATAATCGAAGAGGATGCTTAAAATATAAGATGAATATAGATAATATTTATATAATACTAGGTGGTACCCGGTACGTTGCTTCAGCAGAAGAAATAATTTTGGAAATATTGTTTGAAATTTGAAATATCTATCTTGTTTAATTGGGAATGATAGAAAGAAATGATATTTATTTTCTTGTCGACAAAGAATGCATTCATTGAAATTGAATGATATATAAAGGAGAAGTGTAAATAACATTTCTTCTTCTTTTTTTTTTACTTTATTATTCTGGTGCTTCAGAATAGAATATATATATATATATATATATATATATATATATATATATATATATATATATATATATATATATATATATATATATATATGGATTTTCTTCGTTCAATCCGCATTTGAAGTTATTGATATTGCGTCTTGTTGATGGTCATTGATAATGCAAGTGGAATAGAGAACTGCAGTCATTTGAAATTAAAAGACATATCGGTGGGAATAATGGGAATGCGTGTAAGGTGCATATCTTCTCGATTTGACTTTCCGTTAAGAATAGTTGTCTTGATTCTTGCTGAATGTTGGTCTTCTGATTCTGATGCGCGTGACTGTTTAACACAAAAACATTGTCTTGAGAAAACAGACACATAAACATTTTCATAATTATTTTTGAAAATACCCATTTCAACTCATCTGCAGAAATAGTTAGCATGGCAATCTCAAATAATCCGCATAATTTCTGAAAAGGGACTCAAATTAACTTTAAAATATTTTTTGTAATAGGAGGATAAGAGATACAGTTATGACTCAGTAAACAGTGGATTTCTATAATGCTAACTCACTTAGTTTACCTTTTAAAAATTCTAATTTGTCTGCTTTAAAGAGTTAGTAATATAGTTTATATTGGAGTAAATTATCCAATGTTTGTGGTTTTCAGCCTCAAAATGATGATTAAAAATCAATACAAACAATAAAGTAACACACCAAAATCGTAGTAGTCATTTCATAAATTTTATAGAATAATAAATTAATTATATTATAGTGTTATTCGAGATTCCAAGGGAGCAGCGAGACTTATTCCTCCACCGTGGGCACAGGTGCAGGGAGGGAACGTAAGAGTCAGCAACGATAAATTTTCGAGTGGGATTCGCATTATCTCTAGATGAAAAGGAATTCCATAATGAGCTTTCTTGTAACTGATTAAAAATAGAGGAATAAATGAAAGTTCTTTAAGAAAATAAATACTTTTTGTAATTTATTTATTGCAATGATAAGTTTAATTCATTATTAGCAGTATTTTTCATCACTAAAATTCAGTAAAACTTATTAAGAGAATTACAGTACTGTCTCAAGAATATAGAATCTTTCTAATACTTACCAATGGAGCTATATAATTTAATGATCTAGATTTTTTAAAAATACTAAAAGGTAGTTTTCTGAAGAGGGTTACAGAAGAGAAAAAAAATGAACATAAATTAATCATTCGAGAGAAGTTTTGCAGTTCAGATCATGAGTGCAAAATGTCACAGTTCGATTATGATTTCCATTTCTCTTGTTCAACTATTGAATTTAATTATGCGCATAGAAATTGTCGTAGCTACCTTTAAAATCAGTTTTTAAAAGTTGTATTCATTGGAGGAGAGGAGAATCACCAACACCATACAGCATCATCAAATTCACATTTGATATTAAATTGGTACAAAATTGGATAAGTTGGGCCAAAGTTATCGCTGTTATTCGTTAAAATTGCTAATTCAAAAATGCGTAGCATCTAACAGAAATTGGAAATGTTTGTGGTGGTTTGATTGACTGATTAATTATGCTGCTATAAAGCCCTTCATATCGGAATTCCTCAATGGAAAAGACAATTCTAGATACCTTTTGATTATTTGAGTAAATTGATTGACGTTTTGTAGCATAAAGTAAAAACGCTTCATCAAAGACATTTCTGTGCGGAATATTGTGAGAGTGTAAGGGAGTAAACTGTAGATTCTTAAAAGCAAAATAGTTAACCAAATATTCCTTTTGAAAAATTATTTTAAACATCTGCTTACATGTAGATTCATTCGATAAATTTGAGTTCGTACCGAAAGAAATGGCACGGCCTTTCCTTCGAACAAAATATTTTGTAGCAGAAATAAATTTCCTTTTTAAATTTGAGATTCATTATTCTTTTTATTGTTTAAAAACAAACAGCAACAGCTTCAATAATATTCACACTATTGCTATAGTCAAAATCTAAATCTCTCTTTCAAAATTTTTTGCCATCAAATTAAAAAATCGGAATTAAGTATTGTATAATCATAACAAAAGTGTTCATCTGTATTTAACTTTAAATAACATTTATCAGAAAATAGAAGAATAATCCCTTTTTTAAGTATATTTGCATACTATTATATATATAAAAAAATTATCATCATTGTAAATCCCGAATACTACAAGAAAGAAAAAACGATCCATTTTTTTTTCTTTTTCAGTAAGAAAAGATTGAAATTGGAAAATTATCATGGATTATCCTTCAACGACAACTTGTTTGAATATTTAAATAATTCTTTCTATTCAGAAAAAAAAATCCTGTTTTCTTAAATTTTTAAAGAATTAAAGTGACTGCGAAACTCTAAAACTTGACACAGTGTATTACGAAGCAGCACCTCATGATACAATATATTTACCAAAGAGAGAAATGAAAGAAATCCATTCTGGTTCATAATACAGTAATAGAAAGGAAGTAAAAACCCCTTTCTTTTCAGACGCTTGTTGCCCGAGTGATTACAGTTCCTGACGTTGGCATTATGTATACATTTCCGCAGCGAATTTTATATTTAATCGTATGTATGTTCTACTTTTCTCTCCGAGAAATCATCCCAAGCGTTTAGAAAGTCTTTAGAGGCGTTTTTTTTATGGGGGGGGGTGATTTTAACCAAGCTTTGTACGGAATAATGGTGCTCTATATAAAACGGAATTATTTTTTAGGATTTGAAAAAATTTTCAAATGGTAAAATAGAAAAAAAAATAATCATTTGAAAATAATTAAAGACTTATTTGACTTGAAATTACTTTAAATTTGGCCATTTTTCTAAGTAACTTTGAGGCAAAGTGTTTACAAGAAATATTTTAATACCATCTTAAAATTCAAAATTTTATCATTTCAGTAATACTAAATTCTTTTCTGTACAATTTTTGTTAGTTCTTTCCAAAATAAAGCAGAAGCATCGGAAATAATGTAAGCCTCTATTTTCTTAAATTTCTGATCTCTATTTTTCTTTTTACTAGCTTAAAATAATTATTTAACGAAGCCTTAAAAAAAAACCTTTTAAAAACTGATATATTATCTATTTTTAAAGTGACGAGAAGTAACCAAGACAGTTTGTAAAGTGGCATTTTATAATAAAGGGATTCTATGCATCACAACGACTTACACAAAGTTGGTTTTTATGTTAAAAATGTTATGCCTAAGAGTATTTAAATTTCAAGAAACATCGAATATATCAAGCACTTTATATGTAAAGAATTGAGCGGCCATTTATTTGCCTGAATCTTATAAAATTCCACACTTCTTGAAGGATTCAAATGAACTTTAGCACAAATGCTCTTCAGCATCCAGAAGGTTTAATTGAGATAACTATTAACATTTCTACTACGCCTTCTTAGGAGGAAGGGGAAGGCCCAAAAAGATACAGCCTTTTTGGTTGAAACACGTCATCCACTAACCAAGATTTTTATACTATCTTAACATTTTAAAAGTCTTCGATTTCTAAGAATTTTTCAAAGTTAATTAAAAAAAACAGCAACAATTCCATTATTTTTGTCCGAATTTTAAACTTATTTCACTGTTTTATTACATCTATTATTCGCACGCTTTTACCGACGTTCAGACATTCTCCCTTTTCCTTTTTATTTTGTATAATATAAAAGCAGGAAATTTAATATTCATCAGCATAATTTACATTTAGCAATGCCTTTTGAAACTGTTGAATTTTTTATTGTTTGATCCAATTCCATTTCATATCATTTTATGTTAAAAGTACTAATGCCTCCAGTTGGCATATCACACTATTCTTTCAGTTTGATTTTATAGAATTTTTTTTTGATTTCATTTGAGAAGTTTGTCAGCATTGCACATTTTTTCCAAACAGCTTCAAAGCCATGCTTTTTTAAATGCACGAATGGGGATTTCCTTTTAGCGTTTCTTTTTATAGCTAAGGATTTATTAACTTTCTTGGCTTCTTCATTTTGAGCATTCAGACATTGTTTTGTTTTTGCTAATACTTTTTGACATATCATCAAGATCGCAATCTAAGTACTGCTGTTTGAATATTCTATTAAATATTCTAAAAAATTTGAGAAATATGACTCTGGAAGTAAAAAAGGATATCAACACTGATCAAAAAATCAGAAAGACTAAAAATGTTTTCGCAATAAATAAATGAGCAAACTCAATTTAAAGTAACTGGTGAGTAAACGCTTATTTATATATAAACGCGTACGTGTACAGTCTTTAACACGCACGTTGCATTACATTGCTTGAATTTTTACTTACACATGATCTGAATTTGCAATTGCTGAATTCGGTTTTTAATTGTTCTTTAATTAAATAACAATGTGTAATCAAATATTAAATCAAAGGGCTATTCTGCATTCAAAGATCTTAACATAATTTTTTTAAAACAAAATTTTGCTTATTGAAATTTTCAGTTACGAATTTCGTCCACTGGAGATGGATATTTATGGGCATATTGATATGTTTTTTTTCTTGCCACATCAATTACAATAGCAAAGCAAGTAGACTTCAAATGTATGAAGCAAGACAAATGCTACAACCACATGTCTACTAACAAGAATGCTGTCTTTTCAATCTTAAATACAAACCGAAAAACTTATCCATCCAAACATACGAAGCTGATATCTCCACAGAGCCGGGCCGTTCGTATTTCAATTGACGACACACTTTCGGTCGAGAGGTGGAAATATTTATCACATGCCACATTGAAGGATATTGACTTTAACAAAATGTCGTGTCCGACTTCAATGGGATCAGTATATCAGAGTCCCGGATTTCCGAGACAAGTACCAGTAACAAAGACTTACGCGGTCCGGCAACACTAAGGGAGATTGGTGGCCGGACCAAGTACGTTGCATGGCTAAGGATAAGCGAAGCAATTTGTCTTGTGCCTTTGGTTAAATCACCTCGTGCATTTAGAGGAAATGTGACGCATGCCGAGTTTTTATTGCGCCCTGGCATTTTCCTCTAGTAATAAGAAGATTCCAATGGACGAAGGCTAGACAGATATGTACGTATATATGCCTTGCAATCAATTTTTTTTAGATAGAGGCTATGTGAAAAAAAAAAGAAATAAATAAAAGGTGACAGTCGGTTCTGTATTACAACATTTGAAGCATGTTAGTTTAGTTAGAAAGTGCATTTAGTTTACCGTTTTTATATTGCCGCACCGATTAAAAGCAAACCATATTAGCTATTTTGTAAAATATAAAGTTACATAAAATAATATAATCATGTTTGAAATGTTTTATGCTCGCAAATATGAAGTGCGTTCATGTGGTAAGGAGAGCTTTTTTAGGTTGAAAAAGGATTGCTATTCGTTACTTATTTGTTATTTTCTTACTCAAAATATAATGAGATCATTACAAACAACACAAATTCTATTTTCACATGAATTATTTTAATTCCTCTAAAAGGAAAGTGAAATCAAAAGAACGGGTTGATAATAATGGGGTTGAATTTGTCATCGAAATTGACATCGAAGCAATAAATATTTATTAACGAAAAAGGTAAAAATAGAAATAAAATTATGTTTAAAAAATTGGGAAATGTGCGTAATATATCTTTAAGTTTCTACTTGGATTACTTTAGAGTTTTGTTTTATCTGCATCTAGGTATATTAGAAATTATTTTTGAAAACCGCACTGGTTTATGATCTTTTGATTCATTTCTAACTTCATTACTGTTCAAAGAATAAAGGTGCCTCAGTCTTAGTGGATTTTTAATGTTTCTTCGTTTTTCAATTGGGGTGGGGTGGATGTTATTTCTTTTTTTCAGTATTAAAGAATATATGTGGGAAGAAAACTCTTCAATTTTTTTTAATCGTAAGAAGAAGAAGAAAAAAAAATATTTTTAATTAGCAAATACAAATAACCATTCCTCTATTTTAACTATTATAACGATTGAGGATAATTGCTTTATGTAAATCTGCAGTTTTTTTCCAGATGTGGTTGAAATTTAATACATATGCTCTTCGAAACAAATGGAAAATCATTGTTAATTTTCAAAAGAATTTCATTTAATTAAAATTTTTCCCTATTTTAGCTTTTATATCTCACAAAAATAATTTTCCCATTTTTTTCTAAATTTCAAAATATAATTTTTTAAAGATAACTCTTTCATTGTGTCCAATTTTTCTCATAAACTTAGCAATTTGTTCAAAGTATTTTTCAGAAATTGACAACAACACTTTTTATTGCAGTAATAGTAATCAATTTAATTTCATTATATCATCAAATTGTTTAAACTTATATTTTCCCATGCTTCTAGTTAGGATTAAAAAGTTTGTTTTCTTTGATACGTTTATCTACTTTAAATTCAACATAAATTTTCAATAGCCCAATATTTGATGTTATAGATATTTTAAAATGTGTTTTCCACTTCAGCTCATCCAAGAAAAGGGTTTTCGCTTCATTAAAAATATTCTCTCACACCGATTTCTAATTGATACTTTCTGCAATAAAATAACCGATCTTTCCTTTTTGTTTCTATCTAGCATGTGGTTTTTCAAAATCACATTAATTAAATGATTAAACTTCTGCTTTCTTTTCTTTTAGATATTTTGACCAAAAAAGAAATGAAAAGAAACTTTTAGTCTTGGGAAAAATGTATCAACATTGTTCTTGATACCATCTTTGGAAAATTTAGTTTCTTTTTCCGGTTATTTCGTTTCGTTTGTCGAATCATCATATTATATTTGATCATATTATCTATATTATATTTGATCATATTACATATCATCTAATATGTAATATGATGAAAAGATATGTTACATCTTTTACACATGCAATTTCTTTTACTTTTTAAATTTAACCCTACATCCATTAGTTTCTTTATATTGTAATGTTTACTGAAAAAAAAGCAAAGAAAAAGGTAAATTTAGCGAAAATTCGATAGTTAATAAATGTATACTTTTCAGTCTTATCAAAGGCTTATTAAGTGTTAAATGTTTCATATCAGACATTCAGTGTCCGAAAAGAAAGCCGCTGTCTGTTAGTGGCTAATTTGATTCGTATTGAAAATGAATGTAAACAGAAGCGACTAGGGATTGCAATACCGGGATACCGAATACCGGTATTTTGAGGCTTTTGTACAATTTTGTAATACCGGTATTCACAAGTTTAAATACCGGTTTTTCGGTATTTACTAGAAATTTTAAAAATCTCTCCACTATATGTTCAGGTATCGCGAACATAGCAAAATAGTATGCGTTTTTGTTTTTATGTCTCCATAACGGGCGAAATTGCTAATTTGTTAATTAGCTAATTAACGGCTTAATTAATTGCTTAAATCTAAATTAGCGAAACATGGATTATCCCTGAAAGAAAATATTGTATCCTTAACGACTGATGGAGAAACAATTATGAAAAAAGTTGGAAAGTTGATTGGTGCAAAACAGCAGTTGTGCTATGCACATGGAATTCAATTAGGAGTAATAGATGTTTTATACCAAAAAAATAAAGAACAGAAGAATCCAAATACTGTGGATATTGAAATTTCGGATTCCAACTTTGAAAAGAGTAAGAGTGAGAGTGATATTGACAATGAAGATAATGACAATTTAATTGTTGAAGAAGATATTGCTAATGAGGATGAAATATTAACCTATCAAATATTGCTTCCTATAATTTATAAAGTTCGAAAAATTAAGATATTTAAACGTTCCCCTATAAAAAGGATATTTTACTAAAATATATACTAACTGAAAATAAAACAGAATATATGTTAATATTAGATTCTAAAACACGTTGGAATAGTTTACTCCTAGTGATGGAACGATTTTTGAAACTGAGAAATCCAATCCAAAAAACAATAATCGACTTAAACCTGCAAATTAATTTTTCAGATAGTAAATTCGACTTAATATACAGAACTATATCAGCTTTACTTCCAATAAAACTGACTATTGAGGCATTGTATAGGAGAGATTCTAATTTATTAACAGCTAATGCAACAATAAATTTCATGTTGCAGTCACTGAAAGAACAGCACACATCACTCTCTGAACAATTATATATTACATTGAAAAATCGCACAGAAGAAAGGCATACCAAACTAGAAAATGTCTTACGGTATTTACATAATTATAATGATTTTAAAAATGAAAATGAAAAGGAAGAAAAGAAAATAATCAATTCAAATCTGATTAAGTTTAGAGTAAATTTTCTTAAAATTTTTTGCCCACAATCCTATCCACATTCAGAAGAATTCGGTTCAATTATCGAAGATTATGATATCACACTGTCGATAGTGAAAAGGAATTGTCTCTTGAACAAAAATTAGAATTTGCGATAAATAAAAAAAAATTTCAACGAACCAAAATACAATACAGAAATCAGCTATATCCAAAACCATCCGACGAGAAATCGATTTATTTGAAGATGAGCGATTTAGTGGTAAATACTCGGAAAAATTATATTGCGCATTGCTAACAGTACCACCAACTAGTGTAGATGTCGAAAGAGCGTTTTCAACAGCTGGGAATTTTTACACAAAATTACTTTTTAGGCTTAATGACAGTACAATTGATGCATTAAGTTTTTTAAGATCACATTTCAAAAAGTTGTAATAGTACCCCAGACTGAATAGTGATATTTACACTTTTTTGTGATTTAAATAAATAAGATGTTTCTTTACTTTTTTGTGATTATATACTGTTATAATTTATAAGCTACAAATTATTTTTTGTGATATTTACACTCTCTAACAAAACTGGCAAATA
Organism: Argiope bruennichi; assembly: GCF_947563725.1. Lineage (NCBI taxonomy): Eukaryota > Metazoa > Arthropoda > Arachnida > Araneae > Araneidae > Argiope > Argiope bruennichi. Next base: position 475,703 of record NC_079155.1, read on the forward strand.
AAAGAAAGAAACACCCGAGTTTTCATTCTTTTTCTAAAATTTCTAATACCGGTATTAAAACCGGTATCCCGGTATTAAGATTTAAAAAATACCGAGTACCGGTATTGAACTTTTGGTCCAGTATTGCAATCCCTAGAAGCGACCATAGGCAAGAAAGCGGTATTTAAGAAACACTCTTTGCTGATACATACTTGTTAACACGCTCAACATCTTCATGTCGAGCATTATGCTCTTGTGGGGAACTTTTCGTTAAATGAAATATTTTTCAGAATTTCCGCAGAATTTAACAACATTTGCCAGAAATTTACTTTCATTGCCGTTTAAAAATTCTCAAATTAACATTAAGATAAAACAGCAGGGTGTTTCCTATGCAATCACCAAAATATCATTTAAAATCTATTGATAATTTTTCATTTATATCTTATTTTTCGAATAATATAAATAATGCATATATGTTGTTATTTGTAATATCTCTAGCAGTATTTCTAATCAGGAATTCATGATAACAACAATTTTTATTTATTTTCACATTTAAAATAAGAAGGAAAACTAGTCAATGAGTCACTAGTCTTAACCATTCGTTCGAATTTAACTTTTATTTCATACAAAAGTTCATGATCTCTAGATATGTCATCAAGAATTGTCTGCTCTCGCTCGCCCTACATTTTTGAGATAAATCGAAAAAACATCATATTAAATTCTTCAGAGTGGGGGAGGGAGAGATGGAGACAGGTCCGATAGCGACAGCCGGCCATAAACGCTCAACCAAATTTGAAAATTTTTCTTTTCTAAGAATGTTCATAATTCCTATATTTGTCATTAATAGTCATCCGTTCCATTCCACTCCATTTCGATAGATATTGAAACATAAATCTTTGACAGAACCCTCAGCCACAACAATTGGAACAATTTCATCAATTTCCGCTGCCAACTAGACAATCTTGGCATTTTCAAATATAATTGACCTATCAGAATGCTCTATAGTTATTGTACAAGAGAAATTTGAAAAAAAAAAAAAAAAGACACTGCTCCACTTATATTGTTTTCTTTATACGGTCCTTATTATTCCAGTGTGATAATATGTAGCTCATTGAAGTTGATTGGCATTATTAAATTAATTTTGTTATTACTAACGACCTTCGAGGACGGCAATTATTAATGGTATTATTTTGTCATTGAATAGCACCGTCCCCGCACGCTAATGCTGACCAACCCTTGAAAGATTTCTTAGCAATGCTGCTAGGCTTGCTAAGCTAACCTTGCACGCTTTGCTAGTTACAATGAAGACGCTGCGTTCTACTTCGGATATAGTAAAAAAAAAGATGATTGAGGTTAATTTATTTGATTATCAAGGCTTTATTGAAGTTAGGAAATTAAATCTATTGGTCTTCAAAAATTTGTTTTTCATTTTTTATGATCATTTAGAAAACGAATAAAATAATAATGAAATGTAAATGCAAAATACGGGAGATCAAAAGTTTAAAGATTATTTAAAAAGAATCAAAACTGTAAACGAAGAAAAGAGTTTATTAGTAAAAAAATCGAGTTTTGTGGAGTAATGAAAATTCTATATTGATTTCATTTACAAAGATGGAACTATTTGGTATATTTGATCATGAAATTTAAGGCAATAATGTATAATTCCACTTGAAAAATTATTTATGCACCTTCTAATAAAGTCAGTACATTAGAATATTTCCATATTTTCTCTCATGAACACAATGAAGGCATATGATGCTTAGTTGCATGATGACGTGTTGAATTATGTAATGCTGAGTTTTTAGTACATAGAAAAGTCTATGAAATCATATATAAATAAAAAAAATTATGAAATTATTTCCATCAGGAAAAAAAAAGGATTGAAAAATATGCTGCATATAGATACTTATTTCGTTGATTTAAGCATAATCCAGTAAGCAATATATTTCAAAAGGCGGTGTCTTCTTTTCTGCGCTTCTTTGATGTTCTTCCAAATGAGTGAAGCCAAGAAGAAAAACAGAGCATCTCGTACCAAACTGATAGAGCAAGAATATGGATTTCGTAAGGAAATCTGAAAACGTTTGAAAGGAATTATTTATGTTTTATATACCAGAAATTATTATTAAATATAGGATATCATAGTCTGATAAGAACTGCGAATCAGAAATTAGAAATAAATTCTCAGAATCATTATAAATATGATTGTTTAATAACTTTGAGAGAAAAATAGCGATCTGTTTACATTTTTTTTGTATATACTTTTTATATTGTTAAATTTTCACAAACACACATTTCATATTTGGTTATAATTGCTTTTCATAGTTAGTTCATAAACTGCAGTCTTTCATAATGATAAAATTTAGGAAATAAGACCAAAATAACCAGAAATTTTACCACAAGAAACAATGAATACATCATCTTTGTTTTCAGTGTTATTTGGGATTCCGATTTTGATTTCAACCTATTGATGTTCAATAAATATCCCTGCACATTAAAACGCCACAAGAATATTAAAAAAATTGTTTTCTTTTATTAGAATCAGTAATTTTCAACAATGAAATACTTTTTTAATGATTTCCTTTTCACCCATTTTTAATTCAAAAGGAAAGAATGAATAGTGCAATATTGTAACTTCAGTTTTGGATACTCAATGTACTATATCGTAACGCTAATATAAAATTTCCCCGAAAGTGTGAATTCCGAGGAAATGGGACTTTGTTTTCCAATTGCTAAATCGCTTCTGTCAGATAGTTCGAAATATATATTATATGTGCCATATCGGGGGATTTTGATTCTAACAAAAGGCTGCGTCCGGCTTCAATGGGTTCAGTATATCAGACTTCTGGATTTTCGAGACAGGCACCGGTAACAAAGACATACGCGGTGCGGCAGCGCTAACGGTGATTGGTGGCCAAACAAGGTGCGTTGTTTGGGTGAGGATAAGCGAAGCGATTTGTCTTGCGGTCGTGGCTTAATCACCTCGAAGGCTTGGAGGAAATGCGACGCCCCTAGTGCTTTTATTGCGTCCCAGGCATTTGCTTCTAATAAGGAAATTCCAATAGAAGAAGGTTAAGATTGAAGCATGTGCATAGCGCGACCTTTTTATTGGGGAGACGATACATGGAGTGAAATAAGGATAGCAAAAAGTAGCTGACCATAGTGGAAACCAAGGAAATTAAATAAGGAAAGTCGGTGCTTACAAATATATTTATTGCAATTTTTGCATAATTTACTTGATTTTGTGATAATGAAATGTAAACTGTGAAAAAATTTGTATTTTAAAGCTAATGCTCTCTTTCAGCGATTTAATTTGCAAAAAATTTAATAATTTCCCAAAATATCAGTCATTTTTTATTAAAAAAAAGGCTTCATTTCTTTCAATTTTCAATATTTTGTAACTGAATTTTTTTTTGAAGAATCGCCATAATGAATTTAATAAAATTAGGGATCTGTTTTTTGGATATTTAAAATAGTTTTGAAGTAAAAAGCGTTTTCTCCAAAATCTCTGTGGTTTTCTCAAAATGTCTTACTTTTATAATTTCACAATTTTAAAATTTTTTTTCTTATCGACATTTTTACTTGTCGACACTTAAATATATTTAGTTAGTGCGTGAGTTTTTAATATTTTTATGGTTTTTAATGTTTTATTTCAGACATCATTTTTGAAAGATAAAACTTGGATTTTCATGATTTTTATAAAAGTTTAATACAGCTTGTCAGTTCAAAATAAAATAAACAATTGAAAAAGAAGTGGTTTGTGAACCAAAACACCTGTCAAAATAATTTCACATATCTTATCTTTACATTTTGAATTTTTCAACGAATTCAGTCAAAGGTTTAGAGACAGTTTTCAACTTAAAATTTAAAATTTAACATTCTCGCTTATTTTAGGATACTAAGTCATGTTAAATGAAGGAAAAGTTGAGTGATTTTCTATATTTAAAAATGATCTGCAGTTTTAAATTGAAAGACGTAAATTATTCTTCATAAGTTATTTTAAATATTTGGAAGAAGATGTATGAATCGGTATTTGTTGTTTCAAAAAATGATAAATCATAAGAAATATCCTTATGATTATATCTAACATTGCGTAATATGCTCAAAGACATTTTAATTTCTTACCCACTCCACACATCAGAGAAAAGAAATATTTCTGGTAAGTATGCTTATGAATGTTTAACAAGATGCTTTGTTAAATAAAAACAAATACTAAGTGCTAATAACCACAACTTTAATTTCAATTTTTTTAACTATACGCTTTTAAATTCAGTGTTTGTGATGTGATTTCTACAATGAATGGATGAATTTTTCAAAAAAGACGCTAAAAAAAATTCAATAACATTTTTTAAAAAAATATTTATTAAAATTTTATTTATTTACAATTAAATTAATTTATTCATTCTTTGAAACCAGACTAAGAAAAGACATATTCTGTTATAAAAACAAATGCTTAAAGAGTATTTTAAAATTATTTCTGTTGTTTGTGTATTATTCATTATTCCTAATTGAATCATAGCAAAACTAACTTCCGCTATGAATCATTTTTGAAATAAAATCCTTCACATTATTTAAAACGAATTTGTGCTGCCTTCCCTATATGGTGTTTTCTCTTTCCAACACCTGCTAAATCGACTATATTTATACATGATATTTGTGTTAATAAGTTTTTTATTCATCATCTCATTATCGATAAAAAATGTTAAAATAAATTAATTAAATTTGTAAGGATGTTAGTTATTTGAATACCAAAACTCGCTAGAAAGCAACTGATAGTATGTGCAATTCTTTGTAAAAATATTAATTGGGTATTGACATATTAGCTTTAATTCATTACTAAATGTGCATAAAAGATATGCATTTCTGAAATTTTTAAGTCCTTCAATTTTATTAAGTCCAATTACTTTAAAAAGAATTTGCATTTTATTTTAACTCAAATATAAAAATAATAATAAATAAGTGAACTATAAATAGTTTAAAAGCCACAAATATTTGGGTTTACAGAAATGATGGGCATCACGCACTTTATTTCTTGTTGCTGAATTTAAAGATAAACTAAGAGCTAATTACCTTCTAATCGCTAATCACTTTCATTTGTGATGAAATGAATTGGTACGCTATTAAAAATTTGCGTACCACGCTTTCATTTGCGTGATTGATCAAATATTCCTTTCTAATGAATTTATAAAAGTTTTCAAAAATCTTACAAGAACTTTGAAAATCATTGAGGAATAATTAATCCAAATTACTTTAAAAAAATCAACAAAATGTTATAAAATCCGTCCCATCAAAGTTCCTATACTCAGATAAAGATGGATTTCTTAAATTAAATTTTTCTCATACTTGACTTGAAAGCTAAACCGACAGAGAGCTTGAGAATAGCCATCGATAAAAAATGCTTCCCTCATTGATCGAAAAGAAAAAAGTAAATAAATAAAAAAGAAAAAATCTGGGGGTGCGAGCAAAAATTCAGATAGCGTGAGAAGCCGAAATGGAATTGTGAGATAATGTATCTTAATGCAATAGATATTAGGGGATATCTTTGTTTATTGCATTCCCTATAGGGCTTCAAAGCATTCTCCAACTGTTTTTTGTGTGTGTAAGTGGGAAGAGAGCGCCACGTTTTTCCAGTTTCGAACCTCCTCTTCGAGATTTTAAATAATAATTTTAAAAAAAGTCGTCCTCTGTAGTGGATAGCTAACAAAATTTTTAAAAAGGTTCTTGATATTTATTATTTTCAAGCTTTTAATCTTTATTTTTTGAAAGTCTCGCTGCAGCTTTAAAACAATACATAAAGCACATAAGCCGTAGACTTGATTCAAACATAGTATTCCTGGCGTTGCAACTCAGCGCACGACCCACTCTGCCCCCATCGTCATATCACTTCCAAACTACAACGATACTCTAAGCAATTGAATGCCTGGGAAAATATTGTTTCTAAAAAATAATCTAATATATATATATAAGGTTATTTTGAATCCTGGCGACTAAATAATATGTAACATATTTTTGGTTTAAGTAGAATGCAGCTTCAAAGCAGTGAAGAGACTTGGTATATTTAATTTTGTTTTATTCTCTCTCGGGAGGCAAACATGATTATTTACAAGAAGGCGCAAAAAGCAGAAGAAGAAAAAGGCGAAAAAGGACGAACAAATGATCACTAGTCTTATATAACATAGGACTTCTGGCTGGGCGAAAATTCAAGGACAACCAAAGATATCACTTTCTCTTGATACATAGTACTGATGGCGCATTATTTTTACATAGGAATTAATTAAACCGAAAGTGGAATTGGATCACGAAATAAGAGAATAGTTTAGAATGAAGTTACGATGGGCTAAATTAAGATAAAATCTTGGAAATGAATTTCGATTAAATTAAGAGTTTAAAATATCCTTACATTTCCTCCCCCCCCCCGCGATACCGGAAGTGCGTCGGGGCCCTTTGACACACATCCATATCCTACAGTGGTGACCAAGTAAGTTTAATTTAAAAGTATATTGAAAATGACACCTCAGTTTCTTTTACCTTTATATTATACAAATATTATGGAAATCCCATTCATCATTTTATATTAGAAGCATAAAAAGACATAAATTTCTGAAAATATTAAATAAAAATCTTAATAATCAACAGTAATATTAAAATTTAAATGATATAGAGCACAAAGTTATTTAGTTAATGTTTCTGTAAAAACTGAATTCTGAATTGATGAACTTAATGAAGACAGTCTATGGTATATTTGCCTATATTATCCTTAAATACCAAGAAGTCTGACTCAACAAGATTATTAAAAATTAGAAATAAAGTATTAAATTATTATATTCAGTATAGTTAAATATCAGTATCGTTATGATTTTAAGTAAAGTATTTTAGCTATAAATAAAAACACAAGATTCAAAACTTTAGGTAAAAAAAACTTGATTATGACAACAATACTTTCAAAATTGTAATATTTCAAATTGAACACTTGGAACTGAAACCATAAATATAAGATACAAAAATATCTAATGAAAATTTTGGAAATGAAAATAATATTTGCAAAATGGAATGGTTTCATATAAAACTTTTAGAAATGTAAATAAATGAAAGATTCATGTATTCAAATCAATCATTTGGAAATAAAAATAATAATCGTAAAATTCAAAAATATCAAATGAAAAACTTGGAACCAAAAGTAATAAATACAAAATTCATAGATTTCAAGCAAAACACTTGTGAATGAATGTAACAAACGCAAGACTCAAAATAGTCTTATAATATTTGGAGAAAAAAAATATGTAATATAAAAAATACTTGAGTAATTTGGAAAAAAAAAAAACCATTTGTATTTTGTAAAAAACAAGTATTTGGACACAGTGATAAAAGAGGGCAGCTTAATAACTATCAGGGGTGTAATAATTTCCCCCGAGGTATTTACTACCTTAGTCTAATTATCATGTGCCATTAATTATTAGGTATATAAGAATCTTGGTATGTTACTTTTTTCGTTCACAAGGTCTGCATACATAATTTTTAAATAATAGATTTGAAAAACTTTAAAAACATCTTAACATTTTAAACTAGAACTCATGATATTTTGAATAATAATATAAAAAGATTATTTGCAATTATATTATAATAGAAAAGTGCAATTTAAAATAAAATCAAAAGTTCAAAATATAAATCTTGAATTTAATCCGTTGAATCAGTTGATGGTGGCTTTTTTTTTCTTTCTTAACACTAATAACTTTTTGATGAATCATGGCACAGGTTGGAATTTCTTGAGGATATAAGAAGCACGCACATGAGGAAATTTTGGGCACTGATTATCTGGAACTTCTCTATGATGACAAGGAGCACAAAACACAAGGGTATTGAACCGCAGAACAGGAATGGCAGATGAGACCACAGATTACGGGCAGAATTAGCGATGATGCGGCAACATGACGGAATGCAGGGCATATTGTATTGTTTGGTATGGAACTTCGTCGTGGCCGAAAGAGCTTCACCATCGGAGACAAGCGTGAGAGGCCGCACCAATACGGAACCATCTTCGATGCCCGGCGAATCAAGGAGCCGTACCGTAACGTGAAATTGCCTCTCATCCCGGGGATTAATTCTTTTAAAATTTTATCACATGAAACTATCCTTGTCGACTAAATAATATGTAATGTTTTCGAATCCTGCCGGCTAAATAATATGTAACATATTTTTGGTTTAAGTAGAATGCAGCTTCAAAGCAATGAAGAGACTTGGTATTTTTAATTTTCTTTTATTCTCTCTCGTGAGGCAAACTTGATTATTTACAAGGAGGTGCAAAAAGCAGAAATAAGGAAGAAGCGAAAAATGACGAACAAATGATCACTAGTCTTATATAACATAGGATTTCTGGCCAGGCGCCAATTCAATACACGTGGTGACATTTGACACCTTTTCAAGGTCAACCAAAGATATCACTTTCTCTTGATACATAGTACTGATGGCGCATTATTTTTGCAGAGGAATTAATTAAATCGAAAGTGGAATTGGATCACGAAATAAGAGAATAGTTTAGAATGCAGTTACAATGAGCTAAATTAAAATAAAATCTTGGAAATTAATTTGGATTAAATTAAGAGTTTAAAATATCATTCATTCCAACATGTAATAGGAATCTATTTTATTCTAAGATATTTTAATTCTAATGTTATTATAATATGAATTTTTAAAAATTTAAATTTTGTATCGAAACTATGAATATCGAAGCAAGATCATCCTGAGATTCTATAAAAATGACTCCAAGGAAACTTTAATTTTAATCACATTATAAAATATATTAACTTTAAATGAAATTCTTCCTTGTACTTCCACTATATCTTAATTTTTTATTGCTTTATTTTTGATAAAAAATTTTTGTATTTTACATTAATCAATAAAAAACTGTTTCAAAAAATTAACTTATATCAATGAAAAATTGTTTAAAATCATTTTATTTTTGATACTTCTTTCTTTTAGTCTTTAATATATCTCATAATTCATGATCAAATTTAAAAAGCAATATATCCCAAATCGATGAATGACGCCACTTTTGTAAAGTAACTTTTAATTTAGTTAATATATATTTTAATAAATAAGATCTCCGAATTTATTAATTTTTTTTCATCGGAAAACAATATATATTTGAAATTTCAAATCTTTAATGCATTTGCAAATGATATAAAAATCAGTTAGAAAATTTCAAACTTATTAGGTTGAAACATGTGAAATAAAAGTATTTAAAATAAATAAAATTCCTTTCCCTTCGGACATCCAATTCCATACTCTTAATATCAAATGTTTAATTTATGCTGTTTGATGACTTTTGTTTTTTGATCTCTTCCAGAAAGTTGTTGATGGTGACATCCGTGTTTTATTGAAACAGAATACATATGCTTGCTTAGTGATAGTGTGAATATTTTTCAGTTTATTGAACATAGATAATCAGATCATAGAGCATAGATCATTAATTATTGAACATAGATAATTAATTATTGGACATAGATAATCAGACTAAAAAACGTGTGTCTGTTTTTATCCTTTTTTTGCCCTTTAGATGTTTGCTGTATATTAATAGCTAAGATCTCTGCTAAAATACGAAAATAATAACGTTTTTAATCCAGCAAGAACGCATTTTGGGAACTTGAGTTCAGGAGTTCAAAGATTATGCTTAACTTTTTAAATGCGCATATACAAAAAACATTTTCACTCTTCTCATATTTATGGAAATAAATGAAAGCACATTCATAGAGAGTAAAGCAAAGCATCAATTAAAGCGGAACAAAAGTATCAAAAAATGGCATACGTTTATTAAAAGAATATTTCGATGAAGATTGCCCCAGAAGATAAAAACGTAAGTATAAACGTAAAAACGTAATATGCCACTCTGTATATGTAAGTCAGTCATCGATGTTCGAACTACTTATATAAGGTGTTTTAAAAAACACGGTGTGATGTTTAAGGTTTGGCAGGATACACTAGAAAAGCATAAATCGCCATCAACAGATATTCGTGATTGAAATGATGAAATCTTAGATGGAATCGTTAAGTTTATGCTGTTTTTACTTTCTTTCTGTGGCTCATGTGAAAAGAAAGATCCAAAGACTGTCAGTCGCGACCAATACACGCCTCGGCTTAGCTTGCGGTGGCATTTCATGTTTCCATCCGGCTATTTAGGTCAATCATTCCCTATCACTCCATATTAAAAGCACTTCTGAGCTCACAGTGAACACCTTGCTAATATTCACTGCGATTTTCTACCACCATGCACCCAAAAACTCTGCTCCCAAACCACAGTCAGCGAACTCAAATGACGCCATAATTAGTCTAACAGTATATTAATACGGTTGCATGCTTACAGTCCGTGCCACCATGCCTATTCGAATTAGTTTTTTGCATTGATGATTGAATGGGAGTGTTATCAATCCATTGACTTGGCGGGTAGTGATCGCGAATGTGAAAACTAAGATTTTAGCTCAGACAATGCTGATTACAATTTCATGAGAAAAATATCTGAAGTTTCAGTTCACATACAAGTTAAAATAAACAAATTCCGAGCAATCCAAAGGCCAAACGAGAATACAGGATGACGTCGCCACAAAGCACCCCCTCCCCCCCACCTGGTTACATAAATTCCAAAGTCCACTAGGAGAACGCATCAAATATATGTAGCAGAACAAGAGATCCAAACCATATCAACAAAAACCAACATAAAAAGACACCCGCTTTCCTGGAATACTTGATCCTGAAGATAAATATGACAACAATAGTAAAAATGAGACAGCCATGCCGGAAGCTTCTCATCCTCTTATCCGGTGCCTCGTGGTGGGATAAAGTCATTGATTAAGAAATACCTTGCATTTTGGCACGTATATTTGAAATGTCGACTACATTGCGCCAATAGCGTGTAGCTTCTTCATTTTAGGCGGTCGCAATTTTGAGCATCATCTAAGTTTAACATTTTCAACATTCTTTTGTGCCTTTCTATTATTCATATATTTCATTATTATAGGAGCAGCAACTGCCACTTGTAGCGCTGCACTTGTTGTCCTGATACTATAACGACTGGTATTTGTGAGATGTTCTCTCTCTCTCTCTCTTTCTCCCTTAAATCTCGTATTAAGAGTTGTTAAACAGCATATATATATCTTTATTTCATGTCTTGGTAATTAAAGTTTAATTAAATGGTATTATGAATTAAACTGTGAGTTTTCCACTAAAATTATTTTATTTAATTATTTAGTTTTGATATTATAAAAGAGATTTTTCTTAGAAATATAACTATATTTTAAACAGATAACATTTAACCATGTCTTCGTTTTAATATTCCCCCCCCCCACAATTATTTATGGAATATGCTCTTTTTCTCTTTGAAATTTTTATAAATCTTATCTGCTTTTAAAGAAATTAATAACTACATTTAATTATGTGTCCAAAACTGAGGTAGAGCAAATAAAAAAAAAGGAACACTTCAGTAGCTTTGTTATTTATTATTGCATCCTCACAAAACTGGTGTCGATGAAAAGGGATTAAAAGGACTTGTTGAGATTGACAAACTGATTATCCGAGTTAGTTAAATTAGTTAATTAATCACTATCTCCTTTAATTTTTCCCTTATGGGAATCGAGATTTTTTAATAATTCGATTCAGTAGGTCTTTTAAGCTTGTATATCGAATTTAGTTTCTAAGTTATCAATAGTTCTTGAGATATACTTAATTTTGTTTGCTAAAAACTTTGTCCAAAAGAAGACACCGTATAAAGGACCATGTATTAAGTAAATCTCAGCTTGTTAATAGCAAAATAAGACTTTTTTCACATCTTCATCTCAGAATTTTGGAGAAACAAACAGCACGACTCACATTTATTTTTAATATGAGAACGATTTTTCAAAATATGGATATTTTTTTCTTTTTATTTAAATTTTGAAGCATTCCCATTACTTTAAGAAGCAATTCACCATTTAGTCTTTTTTAGTTCATCCCGCCCTAAGGAATTAACATACGTCTTAATTTTTATGGCCCGTGAAGTATATTATTTAACTCATTTTTCATTTTTTTCCTTTAAAAAGTCGCTGGTTGGTGAGATGTGAATACTGTAAAGACATTTTAAGCCAATGGAATTATCGGCATTTTTATTTTCAGCAGACTTTCATTTTCAAGGGGAAACAATTGTTAATAAGATAGAAGTTTTATTAAGGTTGCTACTGTAAGAATGACAGAGTTACAGACATTCTTTCTGTTATGCAACGGCTGATGTAATCAAGATTCATTGAGGTAAGAGAGTATCCTCTCAAACTTAACATGTTCAAAAACAATGTTTTTCGTAAACGTAATTGCAAAAAGGAGATTATTTCATAATTCTAAGCGAATCGCTTTCAGGATATTTTTACAATATTATCCACCTAATTAAAGAAATTTATAATGTTCAATATTAAATCACAAAATTTTAGCAACATATTTGAACAATCAGGACTGATGTCCTCAGAACGTTCCCGCATGCTCTCTAAAAAATGTATTATTCATTCTCGCTCAGACTTGTGTTTCGAGATTCCCGAGCATGAGAGTTCTTTTCTTCACCGTAATGAAAAACCATGCTCACCTTATACGTCATTGGCACACAATAGTGATGAAAGTTCTATCTTTGGCAGGAATCTAGCATTTTTACTACACCATTTTGACTGCGATCATTTTAGATAAACCGATTGCATGCAGTTAATATACAAGCACCAGAATATTGGATAAATATTTTGGAAGGTTTTCTTACCGACTAATGGTAACCAAAACTTGACAGAGTATTTAACGATGTTACATAACATATTTCATTTATCCAAGAAGTAGCTTTTTGAATTACCGCCTTTACGTGCATGCTGAAGTGTGGAGCAAATGGCGTCTATCTTGCTCTTTCCGTTCTCCAGTTATCGAGCTTATTTGTATTCAGACAATCGCGCCCGTTGCGTGTTGACGGATCTCGTTCAAAATTTGATAGAAATAGAGACATTTCCACATGCCAATCTTCGTCTGTCTAACTCAAAACCTTTTTTTTTTTTTTTTAATTTTCTAATTCACAAATAGACAAATAAACCTAGTTCTAAAAATGCATTTTTCGGGATTTCGGGAAACCCGAATCATAGACAGTCGTCAAAAACTCCAATTTGAATTTTTTGAGGATGACGATACTTTTCTTTTTAATGCTTCATAAATTAGAAAATGAAAAGTGATTCGAGGTGCGACCGTCTCCTTTACCTGTAAGGCTTTTTGAAGTTTCGTATGATGATATGTTTTTCGAACGTGTTAAAATATTACTTTGTTCTCAAGACTATACATTGCTCTTATGAATCGCAGTTTCTCATCATCTAGAGAACTACTTTTAACGACTGAAGTAAACACAATATTTTTTTTTCACATTCAATAAGCAAAAGAATGTGTTTTGACGCTGATCCTAACGAACAAATAAAAATATTAGTTAATAAAAAGAATTTAAATTTCAAATGTAGGCGCTGAAATGTTATTTACCAATAACCTAAGCACAAGAACTTTTGACTTAAGTCAAAGACAAAACAAGAATAATAACTTTCTTTTTACGCAGGGCAGATTTTTTTTTCTAAAATTTAAAAGCTAAGCATATATATTAAATCCAACTAAAATAGGCAGAAAGAATGACAGATTTTAGAAACTTCCGATAATATGCATGATTTGGATTTAATATTTTTAGCAAAAACCAGGTCTGCCGTTTCAGCGAACTCTTAAAAGATTTATTCGGGTAAAATTATTTTTCTACAAATTCCTTTAAAATGTTATAATCCTTAGCTCTGAAGTTTAATGATTAAACTTCAAGAAACATGACACATTATCTTGTGAAAAAATATGCGGACATTAAAATGCAAATACAGTTTCTAAGATGTTTGGTGACGACCTCATCGAAATGAGCAAATGATTTCGTTGCTCTTCAAAACTTCCCTTTGAATTAAAAAAGAATTTTCCCTTTTTGATGGCTTCTATTTTCTGGTCTGAAATAATTTCGTGAGTAAAACTTTTAAAATTGTATGTTTTTTCTCGTAAATTATTCGATTAAAATCACCTGTTTATGTGGTAGTTTCTTCCGCAATTTTTTAAGCGATTTGCATGCGAAATGCATGCATTAGAACAGAAATGTAATAAAATGAGGAGGTATTTTATTAACTCTAATTTCATTGCTATGGACATTTTTTTTATTAATACGAATGTGATTTTAAAACCAGTTTCATGATAGAATATTTATTTTGTTCTCTCCTGAGACGGTTCTTACTTTAAGTGCACGTTTCATTTACTTTTTCGCACATTAGAATTCATTTTTATTGCGGGGCTTTGTAAGAATAGTTTGTATTTTCATTACTTTGGTGAGAACATAAACACTCATTTTAAAAAAATAACTAATGAAGCAAGGTCAAGTTAATGCTTTTCTTTAAATAAATATTAATTTTCCTCTTTTCATGTCTTAGGCATATTTTAAAATTCTGTTGATTTTTGAGATTTGAATGCACAGATTTTTGAGATTGCCTGTATGATGCCAACTGAGAACAGAATATTATGCTCGGAATGGTGTGTATACATGAATGTCATCTTATTCATAAACAAACATTTGAAGTAAAGAATGCGATGAAATTTTTAATATTTGCATTGAAAAATACAGAAAATACCTACGGATTTAAAAAATATGGTAAACGAATATTTTTTTTAAAAAAATTTTTACTCTTGAAATGTAAATCTCTTTAATATATTTTTTTTAATCATTGAAGAGATTTACATGCACATTTCTAGATTGAGCAGCATTTCAAATGATAATGCTCAAATACTTTTTCTTGTTCAACTATGCTCAAATACTTTTTCACATCGAAACACAATTGAATTGATCAGAACTTAAATGGTTGTTAAATTTATTGATAGATGGCAAACAACCGAAAAATGACTGCTGTTCGACTATTTTAAAAATGTATCACTTAATGGTTGATGCAATGAATTATCTTCACACCAAGAATTCTTCTAAAAAATAGGTCTGAAAGTTTCTTGCATAAAACATTCACCTGAAGAATTTCTTATTAGAACGCGAAAATCCTAAATCTTCCATATTATTTCCAATTTCATTTTTATAACAGAATACTTTTCACTTTTGGGAGCGGTATGTTTTAATTTCGATTTATGCATGCCGCATATCTTATAGATAGATATATGCACTAGAATCGTTTCACCGTTTGCGTACAGGTTGGCACATTCAGTGCTTCAATGGATATAAATTGTTAAGCCAAATAGGCATCGGCCGAAGTAGAAAGCCAGCTATTCCTCTAATTAACATTCTTCCTGCTTGCGCAGATAGTTTCCATTGACCTTGAAGCAGTTTTTGTAGTCCCTCGTAAGCCTCAGAGGCACATTCCGTACTTTCACCTGAAACAGCTGAAAATAATCTGTACAGCACAATGTTCCGTTGTTTCGGAAGAATTAACTCTTTAGGGAGTCTTTTTTTTTCTTAAGAAAATATTTTGTTCTTAAAAGTTATCTACCAAATAAAAGTTTACTAGGTAATTAGTTTCCTGCATGACTCACAAAACAAAAGACTTTATTCTCGAGCCTAGGTCAGAAAAATCAATGCACTGACATAAAAACTCGACATCAGCATTGTTTCTATTTTAGTCCATTTTTATTTTCACGAGACCATAACAAAAAATAAATAGATAATTAATTGTGAAATCGCATAATACTGCTCCTATAAATACTGGAATCCTATTACCTTAAACCTTCTCTAATTGAAGGGAAGAAATTTCTCTCTAGATCATAGATGATCTTTTTTTATCAATACCGCTATTTTATTCAGAGTTTTAGCATGGCAATGCCTGTATAAATATAAAGCCTGAGCACGAAATGTATTGCTCCTGGCAGCAGAGTTTGCACATGAAAATCGCTATCCTTACCTGAAATATGCCAAAAAGTTGAATATTAAACTAAAAATTTTAAAAAATGAAATAAACAAAAATATAAAATGCTCTATTTGTGGCATAGCTGAAAACAATCATACTATTGTCATCAGTTTGGAAAACCAACAATTTGCGTATAAAACACATATATACACAAGTATTTTTAGTTCGATATTTATACATGAAAAATTCATATGTGTTTTGATTTTCAATTTTAATAGGTTAGAAAGTTTGAAAACTTTCGTGATTTTTTAATAGCCCGATTGCTCAATGAAAGTAACTTTTCGCAGTTTAAGTAAAACTCAGTTTGAAAATTGCTTGCATTTGAACAACGACCATGCGCTAATAATTGATGTGAGAAATGTACTTTCTGATTGAAAGAAAATTACACTTAGTTGTTATCTTTATATGTAGTGCAAGTGATTTCGATTGGCATTTTAGTACCAATTTTAGCCTTTCCTTACCAAGAATAGAGAAAGAAAAATAATTGTTAGAAATGTTGATATCGAAATATTCAGGAAGAATATCAACACATCATAAATATCAAATGCAGAAAACCGGATTAAGATTAAAGAAATGATAATATATATATATATGTAATGTGTAATAAAGAATGTACAAAATGTGTCTTTCTTTGTCTGCGCACATTTGCTAGCGAACACCACAACTTTAGAACGCAGCAGGCTCGACTTGCCTGTCTTTGAACGAAATCCACATTGCCTTAAGAACACAGCCGAACATGTTGGCAAAATTCGGATCTTTAAATCATAATTGTTTACCAAAGCCATATTTTGAATAAAACCTGTGAAAGTATATTCTGTGATAATGTTTATAATTCAAGAACTGATGATCAAGACAAAAAGTCTCATTCATATCAAACTGTAGAACTGCATTAAATTCTGGGGTCATTTATATCAATGCCCGTTTCTTGAATGATCTCAGATTGCTTTTCGCTATATATGTGTTTTTTGCGAAACGCTTAACTGTTCAGAAATATCATTTTTAATATGCAAAGAAACTCGAAAGACTGAAAAACAAATCGCATTGAACGGAATAAAGCGGCCGCTATTCACTGTAGAAAAGTGATGATATTTTACAAACTTATAAAAAAAAAGATCAGCACTTTTTTGGTATATGGAATAAAGAAATTTCTGAAAGAATGATGAAGAAAAAGCAGAGAAAACAAATTAGTTATATTATTTTATATAAATTTTAAAATTGCTAGGAATAAATTTCAATTTTGAAAAATGATTGATGCTACTTGAACTACAGCAAAGAAAAGAGTCATTACAGCAAAGAGAAATATTATGGAGAAAACAATATGTGAAATATATAATGTAAGGGAAAAAATCTATCATCATTAAGAATTAAAATAAGACTTTAGCAGCATAGATTTGTGGGACATGAAAGCATTTCATTGTTAAACGCCCAAAAATGAATAATAATGAGCGTCCTCTCATCAAACTGAAAGACAAACTCATTCCAATTCTTAGATAAAAATAATGAAGAACAGCATATTAAAGCAGCCATAGATAATGGCTGTATTGCCATCGCATAGTTTGTTGCAAATAAATAATATTAAGATAGCAAATATTATAAAAAGTAAAATGCAAATAGGTTTCTTAGAAATGTTTATAAAACTGAAAAGCTTTAAAGATTTTAATAAAATGCTCTAAGATTGTCTCAATAAGCAAGAATTAAAAAAATTATCTTCTGCATTTTAAATTCAATTGTATAAATGAATATTCGCTTTAATTTGCTCTTTTTCAATTAAATGTGTAGAATAACATTTGAGGATTCAAGTTAAGAATTCGTTTCATTTTTTCAGTTTTAATGGGGGGGGGGGATGATATAGTCAGCTTAGTTAAAATTAAAAACTCAGTTCCAATGTATTGAACTTTTGAATAGTTACGTTATGATTATTAACAGAAATAAAAGGGAATATGTATTTTTTTTTAAAAAAAATATAATTGTATAAAACTTTTTTAAAATAAAGTTTCAGTAATTCCCCCCCCCCCCAACATCAGACTACAGGAGCGGCTGAATAATAATAATTGAAAAAAAAAAACGTTCTATATAAATCAGATTGACTTAAAAATGAATTCAAATAAGAAAAAGTAGTTTAACAACACAAAAAATTCAAAAGTATATAGAAAATTATATTACATCTAATAAAAATTACAAAATATAATTTAAAATCTGAGCAGTAGTCTATTTTACTCCTTATCAAAGTACCTGACATCGGCTGAGTAAATTGGTTAACCATTATAAAGCAATTATATGATAAACATTTTCATTAGGTAGCAAAATATGTATTCTCTTCGATAACCTAGAATCGCATTCAAAGGAGAAATTCACTACCCAGAAACAAACATCTACAAATTTGCAAGTGTCTGCACTTGATGGTTAAGACTCTCATCATTAATCACTGTTCAGCCTCTAAATTCAAGTGACTGCAGCTGTCGATAAATTTAAATAGAAAAATTATTTGATTTAAATAATTTTAATAATTGATCTTCTAATTGAAAATTCTATTTCTGATTCTAAGGAAGTTATGAAAAAATGACCACCGTTTCCCCATTGTCCATTTATATACTATGTACAATATTTATATACAATCTTTATATATCTGCATCCAATTTGTGGTAGAAAATACATTTAACAGAATTATGTAGGGTAACATTAAATTACAATTGAGTTTATTAAAACTTTTTTAAAAGATTCGATATAAATATAATGGGACAAAAGAATATTTGTGATGTGCTTTTTCTTATCTGTATATAGAAAAGATAAACTTGGGTGAAACTGAAGTTCAGCTGAAAGCTTATAATAATTGTGAATTTTAGCGAAGTTGAACTTTATATAAGATTGGGATTTTTTTTGGACAAGTGTAGTTTTCTTTTTAAATGCAGCTATGGATGGTATTTAGATATTTGGAAAAAAAATACTTCTGGGTTTGATGATGTAAGTATTGGTACCGCAAGTTATGAATCTAAATTTTATTTATTGTTTATAAAATTTAGGATTAGCAGCAATACATGATTATTAACAGTGTCATTCATATTCAATAAAAAAGAATTTTTCTTCTTATATAAACAATCAAAAAACATTCACACCGCTTTTTATTCCCACTTGCTGCATTTTAAAATGACAGGTCTCTCTCGGTCCTTTCCGCGGACATTAAAAGAAGAGTCCTCTCATAAATTGAAAAGTGGAAACGATAAGTAATAGATATTTTGTCGATGCTTTATGCGGTCAGTTTTACGGGAGCTCCTTACTGTGCTCAAAAACCGCGTAAAGAGAAAAAAAAAATCCTTTGTTCAAAACCTGATACTTTTAAAATTAAACCTGCTCTTAGGGGTAACGATTTCGTTGAATGCAGCCATCTGAATATTTGCAAACAGGGGGATTAATAGAAGCAAAAATCACGGAACACCAGATGCAAAGCATGTCACGTGGAAAAACCTTTAATAATAAAAGTGGGAAGATGGCTTCTTCAAGTTTATGAACGTGTCAACGGGATGATATTTAAAGAGACAGAGCGAGACCAACGGATAAAGATCCTTCATAAGAATAAAGAAAACGCTGCGAAAGAAGTTTATCGATAAATATCATAAACGATCCCTATATTCCATGAAAACTGTTTGCCATTGGATAATTCTTTTTTTTAAGAAATGGACGCATATCTTATAAACCGCAAATAGAAAGACTATCTGTTCATGGTAAAGATGTTGCTGAATATTATAATGCAAATTCATTACATACTGCAAGAAATTTTTCTCGAAGTTTGGACGTACCGAAAATGACAGTCCTCTAGCACCTGTGCTCTGTTCTGCTAATGTTTCCTTATCGATTTCAACGCATAAGGTTTTTTGCAACGAATTTTTTAAAACGAGAAATAATGCCGATTTTGTGAAATTTTTAAGCGTGAAATATGATAAAAAATAGCGTGTGCCCCTCTAAGGATATGATGGATAAACAAGAATTATGGCTGACTAGAATTCCTCTATTTGGCGCTAGCGCCCAAACCTTTACATGAAGTTAAAGTGACTTTGTAGTATGGCATTGTAAGCACATTCGTTCCCAGTTCGTACTTTTTCAAAGATCACTTCCACAAGTATGGATACAGTAATGTAATACAGTTCATCCTAATGAAGAATAGTGAATGAAAAAGTGTTTAAAAATAGATGAGCCATTTAATTATTTGAATATATAACAATAAAGTTACATTTTTATATTCAAATTAAATTATAGGTCAGAATATGCATAAAAAGTTAACACCAATAAAAAAAAATTATAATTAAATTTAGAATAAGCAAGGTAGAAATTTAAATTGAAACAGAAATTATGTATGCAAAAAAAAAAAAATCTTTTAACACTGATTTAAAAAAGTAGTAACAAATTTATTTAATACGTTATTCTGCTAGATTTCGGAAGAATATTTCCTTCAGATTTTAGTACCCTCGTATTGAGAGTTGAACAGCAAGTAAAGTTTTGTAAATCTTTAATTTTTTAAATGCTATTCAAAATGGTATTGAACACAGATTTTTGTACTTAAATTAAAAAATTTTAAGGAACATAATTCTATTGATTGTGAGTCTTGTGAATCTAATAGCAAAATCACCTGACATTAAAACACAAATGTGAATTCTTAATATTTGTAAAATCATCATTAAAAGTTTCAGATGAATTCTTTACCCGTAAAATGTTGTAAAGAATTAAATATTTTTAAAAAGCTTTCTTTCATCGTGAATAGAACATTTTAGAAGAAAGAAACGTTCACCTGTGATCATTTTTGAAACTGTATTTTCCGAGATTTATTCGATTTCAATGACCCGTCTCTGTCATAAATTCATTGCGAATAATCTTTTAAAAAGCATTCGTTATTACAAAGAAACATTAGCATGAAAATGAAAGGAAATTCAGGAGATACATTTTGCACACGCCATTTGATATCCTTTTTAAAATCAAATATAATTGAAAAGCATTTTTGTCACCATTTTGTTTGAGTCTTAAATTTCAATTTTTGCTTTCTAACAATTTTTTTTTCTATTTTGTTATCATCGTACATTTAGTTTTTTATAAGCATTAACAAATGTTCCTGCTTATAAAGATCATTCATACTGCGTCGCCATAAAAACATCCTGATATATGAATTCTATTTCGCTGGGCCGGTTGGAAGAAAATTTCAGATATTGTTCATTGAAGGCGTTCGTCGAGACTGCAGTGATTTAAAATGACGATGGAGCGCAGTTACGCTTACAGTAAAAAAAAGTGAACGGCAACATCCATTTTTTGTCTTGTGCGAATGGATCAGCGGATTTAAAAACTGTACACTTGTTTAATAAGTAGCGTGCAAATTTGATGTGTCATTATTTCTGACTTTTAAGTGAAAAATAGTTCAAAATCCTAATTAAAAATGAATAAAAATTTTAAAGCTTTTTTCTTATGGTATGATATTAAAGATATGCATTTTTGGTGTACACACGTTATCAATAAAGTAAAAGTAAGAATAAATTTAAAAAATGAAAACAAAAGAGAAAATCTTAATAAATTATCATACTGGGACGTTTTGACAGAAAGAGAGAGATGAATCTTTAATAAGTTTCTTCTACTTTCTCCTTTTTTTAAACATAATTTGGAAAAAAAAAATGCGTTGAAATTCAAGAAACGATCATTCAAATTGAGTTAAAATTTCTCGTGCATCTATGTTTTCTTAATCATATATTTGTAAAACTGAATGTACAGAGAAGATTCACTTAAGAAAGGCAATGTTCCCGCACAGATTCAAAGCTGTAACACCTCTTGAAATTACTTTTAAGGGAGGGATCTGGGATCAACTGGAGCTGGAAAAACATAAGAAGAAGGCGCACAATGCATCAACGAGCAAGATAGGGCGGTGGCTTGCAGTCGATGTAAGCATCCACTGCAAACAAAACAGAGTAATTGATCTGAAAACAAAAGTAAATTTTTTTTTATGCGCTTGAATTTAGAGGTGCCGTCATAAACAAAAATGATGGAGACACCTCTGCAACATTATTATTTACTATCACAACTTCACAAAAATGATATGGATGGGAATGACACAAAAAGACAGGCTTGTTTAGATAGAAAAACTGATTAACCCAGTGAATGAACGTGGTAAATTAATTAGCTTCTCTGACATCGATATGGAATCTCTCCGGTATGATTTTTTCATATGTATGTGTCTCAAATGTCGTCTCGAAATTCGCAGCAGTTCTCGAATTAAAATTTATTTTATTTGATTAAAACTCCACCTGAAAATAGCCATTAAGGACCATATATATATCTATGTTTATAATAAAGCTGAATGTGTGTGATGATGCTCTTCAGGTTACACCTTTTGATCTGCAGTTGCCAAATTTGGCGCATGCATACTTTGAAGGACAGAAATGTGCCACTCTGTGCTATTTTTTTTGAATTTTTAATTAGAATACTGATTAATTGAAAATGATGCGAAATTTCAATTTTTCTTCACATTAACTTTCGAAAATATTATCGCGCAAAAAAGATTTTTATATCAAGTTAAAGTTTAAAAAATTATTCTTATAAAGACACCAATGTTTTGATTTATAAGTTAGGTTAATGAATCTCATGAATTTAAAAAAAATAGTTTTAACCATATTTTTTTAACAATTTATTTCCCACAAAATAGAAATAAAATTTAACCTGCACGAACACACTACACTTCCATGGGAGAAATTATCATTTCTCAGCGTGTTCCATCACATTGAGAAAAGCTCAAATTAAGAAAAAAGAATGAACTATTATTGCAAAATAAACATATAAAAGTATAATTTTCAGCCGCGTTTGTATGAAATGAAATAAATATGAAATAGGATGGTTCCTAAAAAGTAAATGTAAGGAATTTTTTTTAATACTTTTTCACAATATCTATATTATTAATTCAATAAAAGTTTTATACTATGGAAACATGGGTTAATATATACAAATTTTTCACCCATATCATGGCCAAACAGATCATTTGTAAATATTTAGTAAGAAACATATGTCTGCTAACAAAATTGCTTAAATGAATGAAATAATTATATTTTATATAACTTGAATCAATAAATGATTTGATGAATTTTAAATTTTAAATTTTTGCATAGATTCCCTGCTCTGTGAACTAAAATGCGTCTTCAATATTTCTTGACATTATATATATGTAAATGGTAATAGATATTAAAATATTCTTGAGACGAGACGCTATTGTTTTAAATGAAAAGAGTTGTGGTCCAATCAACTCACTATTAATTCGTATGAAATTTACGATATTGGAGCTTCCCATTCGAATTCTATTACAAACACTAAGAAAAAAAAGAGTTGTGAGAATACAATTAATAGGATTCTATCAGATTTAAACTACGGATATATCATCGGATTTTTTTCAAATATACCTTTTGTTTTAAGACTTTCCTCCATTTTAAATTTTATTTTAGCTATCATCATGAAATATTGTCATGAAAACAAGTGATTTATTGTCTAATTTGAATGAGAACGACATTGCTGTTGCTGCTGCTAATCACACTTAATCCGGAGTTATACGGGGGTTGGAACTTTAATAGTGGCAACACTGCTGTAAAAACGCCACGCAACAAAACCAAAGAATGACACGTATACCACACGTTAGCTACATACCTACCTTAGCTCTCAGCAAAAAGACTCGTCTTTCCTACGTCACGCGCATGTGGAGTGGAGCGAACAACTGATCCTTGCATTAGCTTGCGTTCTAAAGTAAGTGTTGTCAGGATGTTTTCAAAACAAGAACAACGAAGTTGGATAAAAATGGATTGTGTCAGAGGTCGTGCAGCACGACAGTGTCATCTAGGGCTTCAAGAGGCTTCCGAGGAATCTGCTTTGCCTTACAGAACTGAAAGCCTTGAATGAAGGACGCAAAATTGTGGCAGATATGCATCGACCAGGTCGTCTTAGTGTCAGCGAAGCAGAAGTGCATGCTGTTGCCGCACTAATGGACAGTTATCGATGCCAAACCATTCGTGAGCTGGCCCGACAGACAGTATTTGCGCATACGACAGTGCTGCACATTCTGAAGGAACGCCTGGGAATGAGAAAAATGGCTTCACGATGTGTTCCACATCATTTGACGGAAATGCAGAAATGGCTACGATACGATGCTGCTCGAACCCACCTGGAGCGCTATGAGCGCGAAGGAGAGGCTCTTTTACTCCGTATCATTACGCTGAATGAGACTTGGTCCAGATCGTACCAGCCAAAACTGAAACGTCAATCAAACGAATGGCGTCATTACGGGTCACCACGAAGTTCAAAATTTCTTCAGAGCCCCAGAAATGTGAAAGTTATGCTGATTCTCGTGTACGACTGGGATGATGTCATCCTAATGCATACCGTTCCCCCACAGCAGGCCGTCAATGCGCAGTATTATTGATCATTTTTGGAGCACCATCTCAGATCAGCTTTCAGAAAAAAAACGGTGACACTTTCTGAAGAATGTCCCTATCATTTTGCATGACAATGCTCGGCTGCAGGCAGCGCAAGCTGTGGCTGATCTGCTCGATCGATGGGGCTGGGAAGTACTTTACCCTCCACCATACTCCCCAGATCTAAACCCTTGTGACTTTGACTTAATTCTTAAAATGAAGGAACCACTTCGTGGTATTTGCTTCAAAACTGTTCCAGAGATTCTTGCGGCAGTAGACCGGTTCATTTGAACTATCAACAAAACAGGCGCGGCTACAGGTGTTCTGCGACTTCCACATCGTTGGAAACGGGTTGTACACAATGCTGGCGCCTCTATTGAAGGACTGTAAAACATGGTGACATGAATCACTTTTGTATTCCATGTAAATAAATAGTTGCCACTATTAAAGTTCCAACCCTCGTATATAAGCATCGAATGGCGTCAACGACTTCCAATACTACTCTCAGGGTTCTGATAAGGCGCGAAGATATAAGCGCCATGACGTCACTCTGAATGTTGACATCATGTGGAGCTTCAATCCTATTCCCCATATATTTGAAAAAATGTTCAAATGTATGGGGAATAGGCCGCAGTAAAAGAACAAAACAGGCTATTCAATTTTGACTTTGTTGCGCGCCACTAATGATATCTGTTTTCCAAATTTCTGTCATAGAGCTATCTACAAATGTGCAAAGCGGAGATTTTTATTACTGCACCGGAAAAAATGACAACACATTTTTTTTCAGTTACACCATCTTAATACTCATACCTCAGGAAAAATATAAAATCATGTTTGAAGAATCCATATATAATTTTTATAAAATCATATTGAAGTAATTCCAACAAAAGAATATCTTAAATAAATTTAAAATGGCTTTCTTTTCCCTATTAAAGAAATCTTTCAATACGGAAAAAAGGATTCGCTGAACGCCGCAGTGCAGCGCCATAAATCTTCTTTCTTCTAATACGAAATCATTCCTAATATTATAAGTATTTTATATTAACTGATTAAATAGGTTTGTTTTGATAAGATATAAAATTCCTCTGTATAGAAATATCATTTTATTTGGAAATTATCCAATGGCGATTTTATAGCAGCAGCTGAAACTCATGTATCAAGGCGAATAGACCGATGGAAACAATTGAAAATGACAGACGGTCATTCAAAAAGCAGATTTGTCAAGGCGCCACCGATCAACAACGGATGAGAAACTACAATATACATCTCAAGTAAATTCTGGCTCATTAAAAGAACATAATTCTCTCATGTAAATGGATGAAATAAATTTATATATTTTCAGAGGTATCAGAGGCTTTTATGATTCATTTAATAATGGAGGCCCCATTTTTTTAAAAAAAATAACTCTCCAAATTTCCAACAGTAGATTACAAAAATCTCTTGGACGGATGATTTCTCAATGAACAATCGATTGAGAGAGAAACATGATAGGCGTAATGAGAAAACTTTGAGTTAAATAAAGATGTTCATCTTCAAAATAAAATTTCTCTCGGTAAGCCTGGAAGATAGATTCCGTATCAATAAATTAATATTATCAAAATTTTTCAATTCTTAGGAAAAAACAAGAAAAAATAATAAGGATGAAATTTTAGAATGAAGTAATACGGACTAATTTAATACCAAAAAAAAAAAAAAAAAGGAAATTAAGTACTAAACATTAACAATGCGACTAAAACATTAACAATGCGATAAGATGATTATTTGTGGTTCCATATATATTATGTTTTAAACTATATATCTGTAACAATAATCTGCAATTATGTTAAAATAAAGAATTTTAAAAAATTGTATTGAAACTTTAGATATTAATCGAGGAATCATTATGAATTCCTAGCATTTGCCTCAAACAGAATTATGAGTGATTTGCTTTCGAAAAGGGCCCTAGAATAAAGTGGAACTTTTTTTCCTGCTCTTACACAAATTCGATTTCTTTTATTCAGAGGCGACACTGGCAGAAGCTACGAAAATGTATCTTTCGACTACAAAGAAGATCCTGAAGGCAATCAAGATCTTTCTTCTTTCCTAATTACGCTCGAGCTTCAAGATCATTTATCGCATCGTTAGCTTTCAGGCAGGAGAGGTAAAATATCGATTTTCCACCAACATACACCGAGAACATTTTAAGCTCAGTAAACTGTGAAGCAAAACGCATTTTAGAATCTGAAATAATATTCAGATTTCGAAAACACACACACACAAATGTATTTTTTTTTTACTTTTATTTATTACCTTTAAGCCTCGCATTTGCTAAATGGCTCTGAACTTCAAGTATCACTTGAAATACTCGTGAAAAATAGCATGATTTATCTCAGAGTATCTCTAATTAAAAAGTATATACTTTAAAAAAAATACACGAATGTCATTTTATAACACTGGATTATATATACTGTGAAAAGAGTAACATTTCACAAAATGAGGAAATGTAACTGTCATATAAAAAAAGCAAGAAACATGAGGCAACAAACGATTGAAAAAAATGTGAAAAATTATATTAAAGCTACAGGAAAATACTTTAAAACATAAGCAAACAAAGCATAAGCACTAAAGTGATTAAATAAAAACAAAGCACTAAGTGAATATTTTTTTTTTCATAGTGGTAATTCGTATTTTTTTTTTTTTTTTTTGGTTTATTAAACTTTTTGCTTTACTTTAATTTAGTTGTCATTTTGTTGAGATGCGAAATAAAAATGTTCTCTTTTTTACGTAACTGGCACAGTGAGAAAATTCTGAGGTAATATTCAAAAGCACCGCTATTTGAGAAAAAAAAACAATTAAAAAATTTGTCTAAGCAACTAAAAATTCGGAAAAACAGAAGGGATATTTTGTTGATGTTTCTAGGAACTGGTATTTGAATTCATCTCAAAGAAAGTGAATTGCTATTTTGGTTTCGGTTGCTGGCAAGATTATTAATTTTCATTTTAAAACATTGGTGATTGACTGTTTTCCTTTAACTCAAATACTAAAAAATTTTGTTTGAAGAAAAAAATTATGAATCAAAATAGTTTCAAAACGAATAACTTTTGCCTTTTTTGAGGAACAATTTAGGGTAAGCACATACTGATGATGCATTTTTTGTAAAGGTAGGTGGCATTTAAGAATTTAAATGCTGACGTTTAGAAAAAGATATAAATAGCAACGACTTTTGAGTGTGGAATAAACGAAGAAATATATTTCGTTTTTCACTATAAATAATTTTGTGGAGAAATTAAAAATTAAAGTTAAATCACGAATTTCCAAATCTGCTATCATTGTAATTGCAAATTTGCAGAATTTGAAATGTTCTTCTTAATTGCCTCTCTCTCAATATACTTTGAGCTCACCATGTGGCGGAATACTCAGTGGAAAGGCTTCAAAATTGTGGAACGTGCTATTCAAGACATGCACCCTAAGTTGGAATGTCTAGTGGCAACCTATGCGGACCAAATGTTTGGACATTTTTACTGGAATTTATGGGACACAGAATGTTTAGACGCTGCGTTCTGGATGATGCCAGTTAATTCATATTTCATTTAATATGCAATTCATATTTCAAGAAAACCGCAGTAAATATTGGTCAAACTGGTTAGATATTTTTGAAAGCTTTCTCTATTGCTGCTATAAAACTGTTAAAACTGAGGGTGACAAGAGTCCAGATCTGAGAAATCATTGTGAACTTGGAATAAGATTAAAATTGACTAAAGCAGTTGGAACTAAGATTTGAGCAATTAACATGGAATTATATGTGAGTATATATGATGTCCAAATGTATATTACTTGCCAATAAAAATAGTCTTTTCCTTATTTTCTGATCATTTAAGCATTACCTATATGCTCGATTTGCCCGTATGAATAAATCGAGTGATTCCGGAGTGGTTTGTATTGCGTATGAGCTGAATTTTAATTCACTCTGCATGCGATTATATTAAATGAAATATTTTGTATATATATATATATATATATATATATATACACACAGTGAGAGAGAGAGAAAGTGAACGAGATATACATTTTATAAAATTATGAATCTTCCACATCAAAAGTTAATATCAAGGCATTTAATTCTTTTCAATTTTGCTATCTGGCTAAAGATACCTAATATTTATAGACAGCAAGTCTTAACGAAACTGTTAGCTATACAATTTTCGAAGTGTTGGATGAACAATGATTCGACTGTGTATAATTTCATTCACTCAGCTCCTGGCTCTTTGTTCATGAGTTTCTGGCACTCTGAAGCAATTAACAAGCCTTGATATCGTTAATAATATTGTTGTCCATTTGCTATTTCAACTGCCGAATGCATTGTATGCCTGAAGACAGTACCATCAATTACAGATACGAAATGACTTCACGGCAGATGGCGTTCTCCCAAGGACATTTTCGATCCCCGTTCGATTCATTCATTTTGAATTGCATTAACAATGTATTTAATTGGGTCGGTAGAAAAGTGAGATTGTAGTGTGCAGCAGACAGCAACAGTAGAGTGGCCATTAGGAATAATTATTATATAAAGGTATGAATCATTTACTAACTATACAATTTTTTATTAATAGAGAATGGATGGACATATATAAATTATCTTAATAAAAATAACAAAGTTGTGTCTTTTTTATCATTGCTCCTTTATTTAACTAAGATAAAACTCAATAGAAATGGATTCATTAAGAAAAATGGAAATTAAATGTAATGGGTTGAATTAACTTCTATGGATGTGTTATTTTCAAATAAATATGCACTGCAAGATATAAATTTGAAAATAAAATTAAAAATAAAATAAAATAATTCTTTAAAATACATTAAAATTAATGGATTGAACTAATAATCATGTATGAAAAATGCATGATTATTAGTTCAACCTTTTAGCAATCATCATTTTTGTTTGAAATAGACTGGCCCTACTATTGTCGAATACCTTATGTAGACTTATGCGGATACCGTTCTAGTTGACGTATTTTGTTTCGTTTCGACATATATGTCATTTGGATAACAGGAAAAAGAAATTTACATTAAAATTTAATAATTCACCTTTCGACCATCAAGTGAAAAGGCGACGAATAAAGACCGAACACAAGATTTTATTCAATTGCTTCATTTGTTCAAAACCTATTCCATTTGCGTCAATCACGCTTTCAAAGTGTGATATAACGAGTTCAGTAGCAGTATGAAGTACTTCTTCAGGAACTGTAGCAACATAACATGTTATTACTTTCAATTCAGGCAGAGCCCGAATGCTTTCTCCTTAGATATGATCTTTCGGGAATCATCACAGCTAGAAATCACAAGAACTCAAATCCTGAAAATAAAGAGGCCAGACACTTAACATATTTCTCAAAATTATCCAATCATCTCAAAGTGGGCCCGAAGCAGTTACTCACCAGTCGGGGATATGCAGTTATGCACAATCTTGCTTGAAGACAGTCATTTGTCTGTAAAGATTCGTGTTCCTGTCAGGCAGTAGTTACTTGATGACCTACAGTGAACTATTTTTAGATCTTTCAAGAATTTTTTCTTCAAAGTAAGATAGACCAAAAATAAAATCAGCAGTAAAACCCGAATCACGCAGGAATGCATTCAAAATACGGAGACTGCTCTGGAGCTATGAGATGACGTGCATCGCCTCCTGTGCGACGATTATTACTGTTTATTGCTTCATTTAGGGTAAAATGAATTTCATATGACCACAAAATGCTTCGAAGACCCTGCACTTTCAGCGGCTGTTTTAGGTAGTTAACAAAATCAGAACATTGTTTCGGATCATGAAGCTTCAGGCTTTGATCACGTGAATCTGATATCGACACTACTTTAAAATGAATCGCAAAACCTTTTGCATCGTAGACAAACGGAGAGATAAATCGAGAGACACCTCCCGAGCGTGTGTTGAAAAACATTACGAATCCTCAATTCTCTGGATCCCAACATTAATGACAGCTTTCACACCTTTAACCGAAATGTATTCCCATCCTCTGCCGGACAGTACAGCAACTGCCCAGTCTATTAAAATATTACAATCGTCTTTTCAAATTCGATCTCAGACATAGGCCTTTTTCTCAAGCTTGTCAGGCGTATACATTCTCGCAATACCATTAATGCAGTTCTGGCAAGTCAACTCGACCAGAAAAGTTCGTGCTTTCTTATCTAAAGGCACGGGGGAGATTATTATTCATCATATTGAAAAAGGGTTATTGCTGTTCATTGGCATCCGACTCTGATAATCAGCTTATCTCAGGGAATTAGTATGGCTTGTAATGACTACGAACTCCATCAACTGAGAGAGAAAAGATTTTAAAATTAGAAAAGTATAATTTGTAAAAAAAAAAAAAAAAAAATCAATAAAAATGGAAAAAGAGGAGCTGAGAAATTAGGAAAAGTTCATTCGGCTGAGAAAATGAAGACGGAATCAAACACATTTCAACGCAAAAAAACTCGGAGCATGGGAGAAAAGCAATTAACTAACTATGTCACTGAGACACGGATGGATTAAAGAAAACGTGATTTCTGAATTGTATTTATTTCTGAAATAACACACATGATGTCATTTGTATCTTCTATATTTTCAAATATAGAAAAATTGTTTTCAGAATGATTAGGGGTATTTGTTGAGTTACATTACGAAAAATTAACAGGTGTTCCAGCATTGCCAAAAGATACCTTTGATTCTATGATAATTATTTCGTTTTTACCCTTTTTTTGCATGCTCTCCAGAAGACAATGTTTCCTTTTTTTTATTGAACATTTATAAATCCAAGTATCACATGGGGCTTACAGAAGCAAGTATGTAACACATTACATAAATGAAAAGAAGAAAATTTAACAATCATGAAGGATTACAGATGTCAACAATAAATCTACAGAAATTTTCAAAAGCACTTCTAGTGAAAATAAATTGGTGAAACTCTGAAGGCCAATTTCTATTCATGTCCTTGAGAGCCAGTCTTAGGATCTGTTTTTCTTTGATAAACTTGGAACATAGAAGGAGCACATGTTGAACATTTTCCTCCCCACCAATATTACAATCGCAGGAAGATGACGGAAACAAATTAAATTTATAAAAATAACTTTTAAAGTTACCATGACCCTTTAGAAATTGGGTTATTTTGTAATTAGTATAAAAGTGATGGCATGACAGTCTCTTATTAATGGTTGGAAAAAATTTCTTTGTTAAGCTCCCTTTATTTGAAAGGAGATATTCTTGATTCCAAGACTACTATTTTCTCCCTCGTAATCTTCTTGTAAAAGGATTTAGGAATATTAACGTCAATGTAAATTTTGAGCTTAGTGGCAGCTTTTGCAAACCAATCGGCCCGCTCATTTCCATAAATGCCCGTGTGCAAAAACCATTGCAATAATAATATAAACAATGCAAAAACTATTGAGATATTTTTGCCTTTCAGGCTTTTAATTTGCTTTTGGATTTCGACGATTATGTTTTTAGACGAAGAAATACACTTCAGAGAATCCAAGGAGGATAGAGAATCGGTACAAATCAGATAGTCTGAGATTACACTATTTTGTTCAGCGATCCATTTGATGGCGAAGTTTAAACATAAGAGTTCAGCTACAAAGACTGTGCATTCATCACGAATTTTGAATTGAAAGTGCTCGGATTCAATACCACTTCTGAAAACAACAAATGCGAAATCATCTCTGAAATCAATTTTACTGCCATCAGTATAGCAAATAACAGGAAAAACATCCTTGGTTTTATCACTAAATTGAATAATACTCTCTGAGGGATGAGGGAGAAAAGATGGAGACAGAGTATAATCATAATTAGAGATGTAAAAAGCAGAAAGATTTTCCTTATAGGCAGTATTATGAAGAATAACAATATCAGTTGGAGGGAAGCCAGAAATTGCATAAACTGACTCGTAACTTATCGTACGATATCCGCATATGACCCGCAAAAGTATCCTTCTTTGTATGTGTCGCAGATATTTAGAACTCACCTTCCTTTTAAGCGCCGCACCCCAAACTCTAGAACCATACATTATGAAGTGTTCTCTTCCTTGTTTATAAATGAGCGAATGTATGATGGAATTTATACCAAACGTATTGTATGCAATCCGATTTAATCCACGCTGTAATTTATCACATTTTTTGTATACGTAAGTTAAGTATTGTTTCCAAGAAAATTTACCAAGATATTTCATTTGTTTCATTCCCCAAGATATTTCATATGTTTTACCATAATCAAGGGAGCTCCGTCGAGATATAGCTGAAATGCATCATACCAAACGTTTCGTTTTTCAATAGCCATGACTCTGGCTTTTTCAGAATTAAAGTCCAATTTAAAACCTTTTGACCATTCGGAAGCTAGGCTCAAAGTTTCCTGTGCGTGTAGGAAAGTCGCTGGAAGATCCCTACCTTGGAAACAAATTAGGATGTCATCAGCAAAAACTATGATGTCACAGCAGGCCAGATTTTTAAGTTTAGATAGGAGAT
Organism: Argiope bruennichi; assembly: GCF_947563725.1. Classification (NCBI taxonomy): domain Eukaryota; kingdom Metazoa; phylum Arthropoda; class Arachnida; order Araneae; family Araneidae; genus Argiope; species Argiope bruennichi. The sequence goes on from NC_079155.1 coordinate 508,521, forward strand.
CATTGATAATGATATTCCAAAAAATAGGTCCAGATACTGAAACCCTGAGGGCAACCCCTTTCAAGACAACGGATTGCAGAAGTCGAACACAGTTGCATTTTGGCCATTCTGTCATTTAAAAAGTCAGCAACAAGTGAAAAAATGCTAATCGGAATATCCGCTTTTTTAAGGAGATTCAGTATGCAAGACCACAATGATTTGTCAAAAGCACCTTTTATATCAAGAGAAACCAAGATGGATTGTAAATGTTTCTTTTTACCTATCTGAACAATATCATTCAAAAGTAAAAGAGAGTTTTCAGTTTTTTTCTGAGGGGTAAAACCATACTTATCACAAGAAAGAAAGTCTCCACGGCGCAGATACCAGCATATCCTGTTAACAAAAACGTTTCTCTAAGCATTTACTAAGAGCCGGAAGTAAGCTTATGCATCTAAGGTTATCCAAATGGGGAATTTTAAATTCATTTATTTTGGGAATGGGAATCACCTGGGAAAGTTTCCAAGCGCGTGGAAAAATACCTGCATTTGGGCAAACATTAAAAAGTTTATGAAGAAAAGAAGGGAATGCTAAGTGAAACTGTTTAATAATCTCATTTGAAATAGAATCCGCACCAGGTGATTTATTTGATTCCAGCATAGAAACAACTGTATTAACTTCATCACAAGAAAAGGAAGGATCAATTAAGAAGGCTAAGCATAACGCTCGATCTGACGATACACGTTCTGTAAGTGATTGTCATTTTCCTTTGAATCAGAAGGAAAAGATTTCTGAAGCACAGCATTTATTGTCTCATCTAAAGAGGTGGTTGTTTCTCCCGTGGGTAGATTAATACCAGTTATTTCAATTTTTTTCATGAATTCTCTTTTAACACCATATATATAAACCTTTTTCCACACATTTTGAACATCAATGGTCAAAAGAAATTTCTTCCAAGAATCAGATTTAGCATCAGTAAGAATTTGATTATAAATTTTTCTGTATTCAAAATATTTATCTTTATATAGCTCTCTAACAGTTGGATTCCTACGACGCTGAAAGCAACGCCTAAAGGCATTAAGCTTCTTGCTCGCACAGCCAATCTCGATTGACCACCAAGGGACATTATGCTTGCTAGACTTCTTAATAGGTATTGAGTACAAGCATGCCTGATAAAGAACAGAAATGAGTTCCTCAACAACTGTATTTAGGCAAGAACAATCAGTACAACTGTTAAGAGTTGTCGAATATACGAGTTATACGAGAAGAACAAAATTCCCGAAAATGGCACCAGTTTGCTTTCTTTGTATTCAATATTATAAAAGGAACGCTTGATGTTTCTTGTAGGACAGTGGAAAGACAAAACTCGAATTCTATCATCACATGATCAGAAAGGGATTCATTCTCAGAAAAACATCAACTCGAAATATCCTGGAGTAGATCCGAACCAACAACTGTAACATCAATATAGCTTGTACCCTGAGGTGCACGAAAAGTAGGCCTACAGTATTCGTTAATAATAAATAAATTGTTTGCAGAAATAAATTCACACAGCTTATCTCCCCGTGCATCTGAATAGGTACTAAACCATAATTCGGATTTGCTATTGGAGTCCATACTCCAAACCAGTCGACTGAGATTCCTGTAACGAAAAACTTGGCTAATTTTATGAAGATCCGAGTGAATGTTTTTTTAAGGTTCAAAATAATATGAGAAAATAGTAAACACAGCTGTGCCTGCGGCAACTTCTAAAGTGACCATATTGCAATCAGTATTCTTATAATCAAGAAAAGTTGAAAGATCATGTGAACGAAAATAATGGCTGCCTTAATAATGTCTGAATTGCATAAGATCATAAAAAAGTCTGTAAGTACTGGAATAACCCGGAAGAGAACTCCTGTAACTATGAGATTCCTGAACCAGCGCACAGTCAAGATTATCTGCTTCCATATTTAAAATAAGTTGCTGAGTCGCAGATTTGGATTTATGAAGGTTTAATTGCACACACTTCAGAACTTGTTTATCTGACCTAACCATAGTTAATCCTAGATTGAGTATTCTTCTTCATAAAAATATGGCAAGGACAGCACTCAGAAAATGGTTTATGATTGACATTGACTTTTTATGCATGTTATTTGTTTTATGATTGAAACGGATGCAGTTTATTCCTGTTTCACTTCAATTATACAAGTAGTTATTGAATTTTTAGGGGCATTTTCTATGAATATGTTCTTTTGAATATTTCGAACATCTAATTTTCATAAAACAAGCATTTGATTTACCATGGAAAAATAGTTAAAGCACTGAACATTTTTTCACTTAAATGTACATCATCAAGTTGAAAGATTCACTCATTTTTGTCGCTGTTGGACAGATCAACTTTGAAACGAGGCAAAGACCTGTATTTTGTTATTTGTTATCAAACAATTTTTTCAAACGGTGTCATTTTTAAAATTTTAATCTTCTTTAATTTCGTATTCCAGGGCAGATCTCTAAGGATAATTTTAATAGGTTTGGTATTCTTAAGAATCATGTTACTGCACTTCATTTTAAAAAATTCCTTATTTGCATAACGATTTTTCTACTTTGCAAGAAAATTGCCAACTAAAGGTCAAAATACGATAAACGATTATTCCCTCGCAATTTCTATTTTTCTATGGCCCATGTAACGCATAATCCAAGTTTTAAAATGGACTCTGCATTGGTCTGAGTACAGTCATTTTAATTATACTCGTCCTGTACTTTAAAGATTTGTTGTTGATACTGAAACTCACTCTTTTTACTGCATACGACTTATAATATAGTTATTCGCGTAATTGCATTATCAGGTTGATGTGAATTTTTATTCCATTATATCTGTTTTATCATCTACGTAGAGCTTCTTTTTCTTTCTCTCAATTCAAATGCATAAAGGCTCCAGTAAGTTCACCTTTCGAATTCATTTGAAATCTGAAATAGTATCTCGTGTAATTATATATACTTTGCATTATAAAAATGCTTCTGTTCTCCAGACTTTCATTTAAGGTATCTGTCTACGTCTAAAAGGCCACTTTTGGTCAAAATTCACAATTTTTTTTTATTTTTTTATTTTAAAGTGCATTTATTTAGCTTTCTAAATCTGTATTTATTTTTCTCCTACGATTGATAGAAATGGAGATATGAAGATTTATGTAATTCAAAAGAGTCGAAAACGAAACCGGAAGTGCTTACCGGAAGTTGAATGTTTTTCGTCGTTTCATCAAACATACGCTCCTAAAATCATAAATTAATTATTTTTTAAAATTTATACAAAACTATGTGCAAGCCACCTAAATTTGAATTAATTTTCAGCTCTTTATATACAGAAAAGATTGGCAACAGCTGCTTCTCGAACATTGTTTACGTTTGAAAACATCTGCTCGTCTCGTGTTATATGTTTATTTACTTTGCTTTTTCGAGTGAATACAGCTTAGTTTGATTTGAATATTTATTGCTTTTTGTTTAAAAAGTGTTTTAAATGGGTGGAAAAAGCATTAACAGAAGTAAGAAACGAAAGTTTCATGGAAATAAGCATTCTTCTTCCATGCAAGCTGCAGACTCTGTTGGTGTATCAGATTCAAAACAAAAGACTTGCAGCGAAAAGAAACTGCTGAATTCGCAGTTATGTGAAGATAATGTTCCTGATTTGAAAACAAATAACCTTTCTGGATTTCGAATTATGGATATCGAGATATTAATAAGTGTTTTTACTCTTTTATGTTGTCCTTTATGCTTCAAAAGCAACTTGTATTTGATAGAGGATTCTACCTTTGGATTGTGTTCGAATTTCTGTCTCAAATGCAAGAATTGCTCCTTTTACAAAGGTTTTTCTTCATCTAAAAAGAAAAACACATCCAATGAAATAAACAAATTGGGATAGTTAAGTTACATCCACACATAAAGAATGAGCGACGACTTTTTTTATATAAAAATAAACATCTTTTAATTTTTAACGCTAACACATCGACAGACAACAGATTTTTGTGAAAGACCGGAAATTTATCTTTTTAATTCGCACAGCTTGCGCGCTTGATCGTAGATAACTGCTTCGTACTTCCGGTGCGCAGTTAGGAAAATAGTTTTTCGAATACAGTCATTTTGATGGAAGCAGGATCGCCACAGTACTCCCCCCTCTAGTAGTGCAGCAGGCACTGAAGTTAGAGGTAACGAGTGTTGAAGCGAACTCGTCGGCCAGATCTGGTCACATAAGGTACTGGAGTAGAATTTGTAGGTGACACAGGACTCGATGGAGACAGTTCAGGTACTGGTTTTGGTGAAGTCGGAACTGCAACTGGTGGTGATATTGCTGGTGCAGAGGACTGGTGAGAGTTCTCGAAGAACGCAGGCTTTAAGCGATCAGTGTTGATCGTGGACTGTTTGCCGTTCTTTTCAATTGTGAACATTTTATCAGTTCGTTTGAGTACGAGGTATGGTCCATCGTATGGCGCTTGTAAAGGTTTTTTAACAGCATCGTGGCGCACGAACACATGTGAGCAAGTGTCCAGAGCTGGATGAACGAATACTTTCTTGGTGTCATGAGGTGCAGTAGCAACAGGTTTAAGTTGATCCATCAAGGTCCGTAAATTTATTAGGAACTCATGAGGCTCGACGTTAATTGAAGAGGATTCAAAAAATTCTGATGGTAGTTTAAGGGTTGAGCCATAAACTAGTTCGGCCGATGTGCACTGTAGATCTTCTTTTAATGCGGTTCGGAGTCCGAGCAAAACCAAAGGAATTGATTCGGTCCATTTCGTAGATGCATGACATCGGAGGCTTTGTTTAAGAGATCGATGGAATCGCTCGACTATTCCATTGCTTTTTGGGTGGTATGGGGTCGTTCGGATCTTTTGGACACCCAAGAGTTTGCTGAGCAAAGAAAACAAGTTGCTTTGGAATTGTCGTCCTTGATCTGTCGTGATTATTGAAGGCAAACCGAAGCGTGAGATCCAATGAGTTATGAATGCACGCGCAACAGTTTCAGCAGAAATATCAGGAATGGGAATTGCCTCAGGCCATCGTGTGAAACGATCTATGCAGGTAAGTAGGTATCCGCAATTGTTTGAAGGTGGAAGAGGTCCTACGAGATCTAGATGAACATGATCGAATCTGGCTGCAGGTAATTGAAAAGATTTAAGAGGACTATTGGTGTGTCTAGCTATTTTAGATTTTTGGCAATCTAGACATGAACGGGTGAAATTTGAAATGTCCTTTTGCATGGACGGCCAAAAGAATCTCTCTGAAATCAAATGTTTAGTGGCACGGATACCTGGGTGGGAAATATTGTGCAAAGATAGAAAAACTTTCTTTCGGAAAATTTCTGGGACGTAAGGTCTAATTTTGTTTTGCTTGACATCACAGTAAAGTTTAGATGAATTGGGGTCGGTTGAGAGAGGTTTTAAACAAAGTGACAGTTCATTCTTTGCCAAAATAGTCTGAAGTTCTTCATCAGATGCTTGTGCTTCCGCCATGGCAGAAAAGTCTATTTTTGGTAACTGTATTTCATTAATACGAGATAAGGTATCAGCTACAACGTTTTTTGAGCCCGATACGTGCCTGATGTCGGTGCTGAATTGTGCAATGAAATCAAGGTATCTTAGTTGTCTTGGAGAAGAAGAGTCAGATTTTTTGGTGAAAGCAAAAGTAAGAGGTCGATGATCTGTAAATATTATGAAATTTTGACCTTCCAACAAGTGTCGAAAATGTTTGATAGTTGCATATATCGCCAAAAGTTCCCTATCATACGTACTGTATTTACGTTCTGAGGGCGTAAGTTTTCGGGAATAAAATGCTAGAGGTTGTTGACCATTAGACGTAGTTGTATGGAGGACAGATCCGATGGCTGAGTCTGAAGCATCAACCATGATAGATAATTGCTGGTTAGGTGAATGGAAGTTCAAAGTAGCTGCATTTGCAATATCAGATTTGCATTTTTCGAAAGCTTCTGTAGTGAGGTCAGTCCAAGGAACAAGTCGCTTATCATTCTTTTTAGAGTTTTTTAAAAGTTCGTGTAGGCTAGCTTGAGTCTGAGCGGCATGAGGCAAAAATCGACGGTAAAAATTGAGCATGGCCAAGAAACGCTTTAGCTCAGATATATTTTGAGGTTTGGGAAAATCAGAAATGGCTTGAACTTTTTCCGGTAAAGGTTTCACGCCTTCAGATGTAATTAGACAACCTAGAAACTTTACCGATTGCTTCCCAAGGACGCATTTTGAAGGGTTTAGTTTCAATCCGTGCTGAGATAATCGTTCAAATACTGTTTTTAAATGTTGTTTGTGCTGTTCTACATTATTTGATGCAATCAGTATGTCATCAAAATAAGGAATGCAGAAATCTAAATTTGACAAAACTTGATGTATATAACGTTGAAAGGTTTGTCCCGCGTTTCTTAAACCAAAGGGCATATAAACATATTCAAAAAGACCAAATGGGGTTGTGATTGCTGTTTTTGGAATGTCCGCTGGGTTAATAGGAATTTGATGATAAGCTCGGATCAAATCCAGGGTGGAGAAAATGGTTTTATTGAAAAACATTTGAGTGCAATCTTGAATATGAGGAACTGGGTATCTATCAGGAACGGTAATTGAATTTAAACGACGGTAGTCGCCACATGGTCTCCATTCTCCATTAGACTTTTTCACCATGTGTAGAGGACTTGCCCATGGGCTACTAGAAGGACGGATAATACCTTGAGACATTAAAAATTCAAATTCCTGACGTGCAATTTTTAGCAACTCGGGAGATAAGCGACGAGGTCTCGAAAATACTGGTTGACCAGTTGTTTCAATAAAGTGATGTATTTTAGTTGATACTTTGCTTTTTGTTGGTTGAGATGGATTAGTGAGGTCTTGGAATTGCGATAAAATGTCATAGAATTCTGAATCACCAAGCAAAATGGATATACCAGAAGTTAATGAATCTGTGTTTGTATATTTGCCTTGAGTGGTTAATTTAGTTATGCCATCAATCAAACAACCACTTTTAACATCAACCAAAAGATTATAGTGTTTTAAAAAATCAGCACCTATAATTGGTTGGTTCACATTTGCAATTATGAAAGACCAAGTAAAATTTCGCCGTAAATTTAAGTCTAGCGTAAGGCGTTTTTTACCAAAAGTAGCTATTTTTGTGCCATTAGCAGCTAAGAGGAGTAATTCATTAGAGGAATCAGCTTTAGGAGCATAATTGTTTGGTAAAACAGATACGTCTGCGCCTGTATCCACTAAAAATTTCCATTTACTAACTTTATCGGCCAGCATAATTCTATTAATTTTGCGATCGTGGCCAAGGCCAGTGGACGACCGCCGATTTAGTTTTCCGAATTCTTGAAAGAGCAAGGCAAACTACATTTTTTTGCTTTTGTGCCAAAATTTGTATGATAAAAGCAAATGCCATCAGCAGGTTCTTTATATTTTTTTAAGCGATCACGAGAGCAACTACGACTGTTTTTAAAAGGTCGATTTCTATTTCTGCTTTGAGAGCGTGATTGGCGCATTGTTGTAGTAAGCTCGCCAACTAAAGTCGTCAAATGGGCGACTTGTTTTTCAAGTTGGGCTATTTGATTATTCGAAGATTGAGGAGTAACGGAATTAATGTTTGAATGGCCAGCCAAATCATTTATTTTATCTGCAACTGATGCTAAACCAGCTAAATCTTCATTCAAAGCAGTTAAAATAGTTTGTGTGCTGTTTGGCAGTCTTCCGAGCCAAAGAGATTTTAAGAGTGGCTCGCCAACAGTATCGCCCGCCAATGTTTTCATACGAGCTAATAACAGAGATGGTCGTTGGTCGCCAAGTTCTAGGCCTTGTAGCAGCGTACGTATTTTCGAAGCTTCACTTTCAGAATGCAACTCAATTAAACGTTTTTTTAATGTTGGATATTTATCAGTATCAGGAGGTTTCAATATTATATCGCTTACACAATTCAAAATATCAGAATCAACTGCAGAAATAACATGATTAAATTTTGTATCGTCAGCAGTAATTCCCGCCAAGGCGAATTGCGCCTCAAGTTGAACAAACCATAATGCAGGGTTAGCTTTCCAGAAAGGCGGAAATTTGACTCCAACACGAGAAACTGTTGCGTCGTTGTTGGCGGAATTTGGAGTATCTCCTGGCATGTTTTATTCAAGAAATCAAAGGCACGTTATAAATATAATTTCACAAAACTGCTTTGAAATACGAAAATACAAATAATATACTGATAATCAGAGCAAATAATATGAAAATGCTAATCCAAATTATATAACAGAAGTTCCGATGGAAATTATTTAGACTGTGAAAATAGAAACAATATTCAACGATACGCTTACCGCCATTAGGAAGAAATGCGCTATGGCGCCATTTAATGCATAAAGAAAACTGGGAAAGTTATCCTTTCACTTTTCGAGTCACCAAATGTGGGATGTTTTAGTGGAGAAGGTTGCAAATTGGGATAGTTAAGTTACATCCACACATAAAGAATGAGCGACGACTTTTTTTATATAAAAATAAACATCTTTTAATTTTTAACGCTAACACATCGACAGACAACAGATTTTTGTGAAAGACCGGAAATTTATCTTTTTAATTCGCACAGCTTGCGCGCTTGATCGTAGATAACTGCTTCGTACTTCCGGTGCGCAGTTAGGAAAATAGTTTTTCGAATACAGTCATTTTGATGGAAGCAGGATCGCCACAGTTTCATGGAAATAAGCATTCTTCTTCCATGCAAGCTGCAGACTCTGTTGGTGTATCAGATTCAAAACAAAAGACTTGCAGCGAAAAGAAACTGCTGAATTCGCAGTTATGTGAAGATAATGTTCCTGATTTGAAAACAAATAACCTTTCTGGATTTCGAATTATGGATATCGAGATATTAATAAGTGTTTTTACTCTTTTATGTTGTCCTTTATGCTTCAAAAGCAACTTGTATTTGATAGAGGATTCTACCTTTGGATTGTGTTCGAATTTCTGTCTCAAATGCAAGAATTGCTCCTTTTACAAAGGTTTTTCTTCATCTAAAAAGAAAAACACATCCAATGAAATAAACACTCGACTTGTGTGTGCACTTAGAATCATTGGAAAGGGTTATACAGCTGGAAAGAAATTTTTTGCTACCCTCAATTTTCCATCTTTTCTTTCCAAACAAGCATTCAGAATGCAGGAACTGAAGCTTCTTCGTGCTGCTCGTTCTGTTGCAGAAAATTCAATGAATATTGCTGCTACTGAGTTAAAAGACAATAAAAACCCTGCTGCTATTACTGAATGTGGTGTATCTGTTGATGGAACATGGCAACGGAGAGGGTTTTCATCACTGAATGGAGTAGTGAGTGCAATCTCTGTGACATGTGGTAAGGTGCTGGATATTGAAGTGATGTCTCAGTTTTGCCAATGGTGTCACACGAAAAAGCTGAATTTATCATGTGCATCAAAACATCAGTGTGCAAATCATAAGGGTTCATCTGGAAGTATGGAAGTGCTTGGTGCTTACAGAATATTTGAGCGTTCCAAGAGTTGTCGTAAACTCATTTATTCACAATACTATGGAGATGGTGACTCTAAGGGCTATGATACAGTTAAAGACATTTATGGGAAAGATTCCGTTTCAAAACTGGAATGCATTGGCCATATTCAGAAGCGAGTAGGCACTCGTTTGAGAAAATTAAAGTCATCGAATAAATCTCTTGGTGGCAAAGGGAAATTAACAGACTCCTTCATAAATAAGTTGCAAAATTACTATGGGATAGCAATTAGAGCTAATGCAGGGAATTTATTGCAAATGCAGAGTGCAACCATTGTTGCATTTGCTCATACATGTTCTAATAATAAACATCCCATGCATGGACAGTGCCCAACAGGAAAGGACAGTTGGTGTAAATATCAACGTGCAATTTCCTGTGGAAAAAAATTCAAAGAAACAAATGCAGGTCTTCCAAAGAACATTATTAAAATCATTAAGCCAACATATATGCAGCTATGCGATCAAAACTTATTGAAAAAATGCTTACACGGTAAGACTCAAAATGCCAATGAAAGCTTCAATAATCTTTTGTGGACAATAATTCCCAAAAACACATTTGTGGAGCTACAGACTTTACGTTTGGGAGCATCAATAACTGCAATAATTTTCAATGATGGATTTTATGGTCTCTTGGCAATTTTTTTTGAACTGGGAATAACTCCTGGGGATTATACCCTGAGACACTTCCTTTCTCTCGATAAAGAAAGAATCATCACGTCAAAAAGGCAGTCATTGGGTACAACAAAAGTTGCCAGGAAAAAATTAAGAGCTGTTAGAAAGAAGAAAACAGATAAAATTGTTAACAAAGAAGGTGTATCATATAAATGTGGTGAATATTAATAAAAATAAAGAGAGATATTTTTCATAAAACACAATTAAAAACTTTAAATGCATTTTTTGAGGAACTTTAATTTTGTAAAAATTTTGATACGCAAAACATGATATCTCAAAATATTATGAATATTTTTTAATGAAATTTTGTATGTATGTTATTTATACTATCCTAAAGGCAATAAACTAGGATTATAGTTTTGAGATGAATAGTTTTTTATTTAGAGCTCATTAATGTTGTTTATGCATAAAAATTTTGATAAATTTTCAGTTAGGAAATACTCGAACTGCTATAACTTTCTTATAAATGCAAATATTTCTTAGATCCTAGTTCATTGCCTTCACTAAAGCTCTAACTATATTTTGTAGAAAAAGAATTTGAAAATTTTGATTAGAATTCTTGTTAGGATGTTTTGCGTTTTACACCAATTTTCACAGTTTTTTACCCAAATTTCCCCATTTGACTGAGTTGCAAATTACATAAAACTTTTTAAATGGTATTATTCATTGTTTTGAATTGCAATAACCTAAAAAATAAACTAAAAATGAAAATTAAACAGTTTTTTCAAAAATTTGTCTTCGCACGTAGACAGATACCTTTTGAGGATTTTCGAAACGTACTGAAGAGAAATTATTGCTTTAAAAGCATGTTAAGTTATTAATTACTATTCGAAGAATAGAATGATTTTCTTTGATTATTTATATTGCCAGCAATTTTATTCAGAGTAAAACTTATTCAAGAACCCGTTTCATGTATATTTAAAAATAAAACAGCAATTTTTTCAATTTTATTTTTATCTGGACAAATTGCGCTTTTTATAAATAAGTAGAGCTCTCGTACTTTCAGAAAAATGTTTAATTCACAAAAGACAGGCATTCGCGCCAATAATGTAAATTTTCACATTCACATAGGATATGACAAAAGCGGAAGGCATCAACCAAAATCGTTGAATTCTATGACTGTAATCATGAGCTGAAATGTATTTACTTTGCCTTAATAAATTTCCATGAAGATTTTTCTTTTAAGATAGAAATAACTTCTTGGATTAAGGAGAATTAAATTTAAAAAAGAATGCATTCAGCTACTTTTGATTATTTTTTTTAAAGTCAATGTTCAAATGCTTTTATTTCTACTGTTTTAAACATAAATTTTCATGTTAAAAATTAAAACATTGAAACAGAGGAAATTTTCCAAAATTTCTCTGAGCAATCGATAAATTTGCTCAGTGCAGGAACAAACAAACAAGAAAAGAAAATTCTAAAAAGCACAAATATACTGGGTAAGAAAATCTCGACTCTCATGAATTGAATTGCGTTTGGTTTCAATATATATTGATAGTATGTTGTATTCAAAAGATTAAATTTTTCCACCTGTAAATTAAAGCAGTATTTTAAACTTTCATTCTTATTTTCCAAAGTATCCGTATTCTTTAAGTTGAATAACAAATTTTTTAATTTGCAGTTTTACTTTTTACTTCTTAGTTTTTTTTTTATCATCATTATACTAAGGCTATCTGCTGTTAGCCTGCTATTTAGTTTTGAACATGTTAATAGTATATTTTTAAATTTATATCTTTATACTTTAATTGCTTAATTATTCCATAGCTGTTATAGCATACAAATCTCTTGCCGAATCATTTTCCATCCACTACTAATTCATTTTAAATTGTGCGCATTTATAGAATATTCGAAACTATTTGCTATTTTAACCAAATGTGCTCATTGTTAAATCACAAGTAGATTAACGCATGATTTTTCTTTTCGAGATTTGATTCTTGATATTAAATTTTAAATATTCCTATGTCTTGCTTCTGGCAATAGTTTGTCGACTATTCACCACTAAAGGAATCAATTGCTGACCTTTGATACGTCACGAGACGTTTGCTCCAAAATACCATTTCGATATCGTCAAAAATACTTGGTGCATCTCTGATTTCGTGTTCAGAATCTCTTACAAGAAAATATTTGCAAGGACAGTTGTACGTCTTTCACTCTTTTTCCCTCCTATCATCAATGAGTTGAAAAGTGGAAACACAAACATCTCATCCCAGATAGTTTGTTGGTGTATTTTGAAATGCACAGATACATCTCACCGAAAACGTAAATCTCTCTCCGGTAAAAGAACTAGCGGGGCCGAACGAGAAAATTTTCAAACACTTTTCTGAAAGAAACCAATTTCACACAAACAACCTGTTCGTTTGTGAAGACAAATGAAATTATCGCAGAATACGATCTGCCCTTCATTTTCTTTCTCCCAGAATTCCCATCTTCTATTATGTAAAAGCTACTCATATTGATGTGAGTGCGAGTTCATTATCACATTTTTTTCTATATTTGAGATTCGAAATGGAAGAGTATGACTTACATTCTATTCAATAGCTGCTTTCTAAGACCTTCTTCCTTTAAAGCGAAATATCGCTTATGTTCATATAAAGCCACCAAAAGGTTTAGAAAGAAATTTGTAAAAATATAAATTTAAAATTTCGAAGTAAAAATTATAGTTTTAAACATTTTATAAAAGTAAATGCAGAGTTATTCAGAAGTATTCGTAAGGCGAATAAATTTTTCACCATTTGGCTAGTTAAATTTAAATATTTTTTCGTTTTAATAAGATTTTTTACATAACTTTTTTTTATTAAAATAATTCGATACTCATAGAAGTTCTTCATCATTTTATAATACTTTACAACTCATTATTTTATTGTTTTTTTACAAAAGAATAGGAACTATGTCGTAAGCAGTATGATCTATGATGCGAGTTTTATTAAAATGAGTTCTTTAAATCACTGTGTTGTTGTAAGTCTTAACGAAATCAATTGAATGATAAGCATGGAGTGACGATTGTGACGATTTGTAGTCAATTGAATTTTGGCTCAATCTCGATTCAAAGGTCTGCCGAGTAATTTTAAAGCAACATAATACATTTCACTTTTTTCCGATATCAGTGTTATTGAAAATAATTAATAATCTTTTATATTATTAAATTGATTTCAACTTTAAAAATCAGTTTAATAAATTATTAATTTAACATTATCTTCATATTAAAAATTTTTGAAGTTTTCAAAACTTTTATAAAATATTTAATTTAAAAAGAAAAAATATTTAATTTGAAGTTATATTTCTTGAGTTTTTGACAATAAAAATTAGTATGGAATTGGCAATCTGGCCATTTAAAAAATTTAAATTGTTACTTTTGTAGATAAACTTGAGAAAAGAAATATGAAAATTCTAAACTCAAACTTTTAACATTTTTTAAAAAAATAATAAAAGTTCCAGACTTTATTCCAAGAATGTGTAGGAGTGGCCGAAATTGTAAAAAGACAATAGAAAAAGCTCATTTTTGAGAGACGAGGACTTTTAACAGCAATTTTATTAAGAGAAATACCATAAAATTATTTACATTTTAGAGGTAATTTAAGTAAAAGTTTTATAGAGTAATTTTTGTAATGATATTAGGTTTGAAGTAACAGTTATAAGGAAGGAAAAAGAATTATAAAGTATCTAACGATTATCATAAAAACAGCTGAATGACGACGATAAGTTACCTTAGAAACTGCATACTCATTAAAAGAATCTGATTCTTTTAGCCTTAGTTTAATAGTCTTCGTAAAAAATTAAAAGTTTGCATCATGATATACATTATGACCTTTCGATAATTCAATATTTTGTTTCAACTAAGCATTTATTTTCATTATTTTTTAAATTAACATATAAATTAGTGTATTGGTGTTCTGTGTAGTTTTTACCACCTGCAGAAGAATTGTATATTTGCTGTGTAATTTTTTTTTTGTTTCCAATTCTTATCCCTATTTTTGTTTCAGTTAATTTCTAATGATATTTTTGAAGTAACTTCTTTTGAGCCACGGCATTAAAAAGTAATTAATCGGCTGTGTAAAACTTTTAATATGTATAAATTTCTATCTATCAATAGTTTAGGATTGCGCAGATGTGCTTCGGCGAAATTAATCTTTAAGTTATTTGTAAGATTTTTTGGGCCCTTCATTTTAATACCTTGAGTTTTTTAATTGCGAGTTTTTACCAAGAAATTCTCGACAATACATTTACGAAAGATGTTGCATTTTCCCTTGCAATAATAAGTGTTTTGTGAGATACTGTTTTGTATCCGAGGGCTAAATACCATTCAGCAAATATTCGGGAATTACGGAAGTTTCAAAATATATATAAAATAATTACTTTTTCATGATATTATGAAAATGCCATATAATTTGCTTCAGTTGGATTTTCCTTCATTCTTTTCTGATTTAAACGCTGAAGAACAAAACAATTATTTTAATGTTTTTGAAATTGAAATAATTTTATTTTATCATTTGGCTTTCACAATTTTGTTAACTAGCTTTACAAAATTTTAAAAGAAATGCGAACGAATTACTGAAACAGAATAATTTTGCATAATATTATGTGATTATTTATACAGCCCATGTATCTGAAATTTCTATTTTACCCTGATATGGTAGACCGCTAGAAGAAGAGAATGCATCTCCCTTTAGAGATTGAGAGCTGACGGATGAGTAAGCAGGTTCTTGGCAGTATAGTAATAGCTTAATGGCTGCTTAAATGATGTTATTTTGAGTTTTGTGATGGGATCGCTTTAAAATACCATTATTGTTTGAGAAGGTACAATTCATCCAGCTCCAGTGTACGCAGAGAGTTTATGAGTGAATTTTAATTATTAATTAATAATATGTTGATACCTCTATCAAAAGAAAACTCGTTTCATTAAAGTACTTGAAGTACTTTAATTGTAAAGAAAAATATCGTTGACCGTTCAAAAAAGCAATATCACAATTTTCCTTTTAATTAAAAATATGTATATTTTACTCTAAGTTTTGAAAAACACCGCTACATAGAGCTTTCATAAAGTCTGTTAAATTCGCTTCAGGGGAAATAGAAAAATGCTTTTATCGAGTAAAATTTCTTTTCATTCACTTATCTTGTCATTTCTGATGTTTGACGGTTATAAGAGAAGAGTGGTTCATTTCAAATGACTCTATAAGGAAAAATTCATATGAACCGAATGAGACAATCCATGTGTAAATTTCATAAGTGTATGGAACAAACTAGTCTAATACACTGCGTTGAGAAATCGTTGAGTTTTAGATAAATTATACCATCTTTGTATCTTGATGAATTTCAACTATTTAAGATAATTCGATGGTACTGCAAATAAGATTTATATTTAAATTATGCGAAAAATACTATAAAAATTTGAGATGTTTTAAATAGGTTCATTTTCGAGGATTTTATAAAAAAATGAATTTAGGAAGAATACATAAATTTCTGCATTATACTTTTTGAATTTACGCTCTAAATACTTTAATTTCAAAATAATTGCTTGAAGCTATTGATTAAATACTTCTCTGAGGACATTTAGATACAATCTTGAAATGCTAAGGTTATAATACGCAATATTATTGAAGTCATATTGTTGCAATGCCCTAACTTTGTACCTAAATCATTATTGATGTGGAAAGAGCACTGCCTTCACTGGAAAGTTTTGTGTAAGGAGGCTGCATGAAAGCTAAAATTGTGAGCTGATTGAAAAACAATTGATTATTAACCCAAGTCTTTTATTTTCTTAGTTTTAGATTATCATATAAAACCTGAGACTAATGAGAGAAAAAATTGCAATAGAATTTGTAAATTCTAAGAATAACGAAGTATAATAAAATCAAACAAAAAATAATATCTACAGTGGGAAAATTGTATATTTTATTGTACAAATATTTATTAAGAAATTTTAAGCTTTGGTTTTCAAACATGAGTACTAAATAAAAACAATGGACTACCCCCTATGTCATAGGAACATTGAAGGAAAATGCAAAACAGGACCAATGTAAGTAATAAAGCGAGTGCTATGAAACACACATAATAGATACCATTATGAGCGTCATATGCGTGGAATTCTTATAATAATATATACACCTTTGAAGCGCAATGGAATCATAAACTAAGCAATTAGAACATGTTTATTTATATAGCAACTTATCTTCGCGAACTGTGAACCCGAAGAACACAAAAGCATTGACTCAAAAACTGTTTAACACTGATTTCGCTGCATTCTCATTTCAGAAGTGTTTTAGGATATCAAGAAATCCCAAATGCCATTGAAAAAAGTCTGTTCTAAGCATAAAATATTAAAATAAAAAGTGAAATTATAAATCGTGAAAAATGTATTGATTATCTATTTTTCAATTTCGAAATTAAGAATTATGCCGTGAAAAAGTTAAAAACAACAACACTTTATTCTCTAGAGCCAAAAAGATTTAATACAAGTTTTCAGATTAACTTTTAAATTTTACAAAGAAATATGAATGAGTGTAATTCTTGAGGCAATATTCATAACGTATGTACAAATCCCAAATACGTCGTTAGGAACTATAACGAAGACATCAAACCTAGAGAACATTTATACCTTTATAAGTAAATGCCTTCTTATCCCGCTCTGTATCGTGATTGGAACTTTCATAACAGAATATCATTTTAGAATAGATCGCTCCGAAAGAATGGACTAACAATCAGTAGGAAAAATGTTTTTTTATTATTTTTGAACTAAAAAAAGAAACAGATTTTGAATTTGAAAAAATTTTAATCTTTCATTTACGTTAATATCTTTCAAAGTATGTAATATTTTCTTCAATTATATTGAAATTCAATAGAAAATGAGATTGTCCATTTTCTTTCGAATTTAAAGCAATATATCAGTTTTAGTTATTAATAAAAAATGCAATAGAAAGTATAAAAATATAATATTTAATAATGTTCTTAGAATATACATGTTAAAGATTTATATTATGTTTAATTTCCAAATAAATGTTTTGTTTATAAAAAGAAATATGCCGTCTTCGTAAAATAAGGTAGTCTTACAAAAAAGCTGAGAATTTCAAAAAAACAAACAAAAAACAATTGAGTATACTTTTTAAAAGAAGTTGTAACTTAGAAAAAAAAGTCATTCTAAATACTGTATTTAAAAATATCTAAAGATTTTCCAAGAAACACAGTAGAAATTATAAAATTTATCTTAATAACGTTTCTCCTATTCATTTCATTCCACTGTTAATGTCCCTATTTCACAGCTAAAGTCTTTTAAGAAATTACTTGAGAAAACTATCACATAAATGAGCCATCGTAATAAAATAAATCATGACAGAAAAGGAATCTTAAAAGTCGTTACTTTTCAAATAATTTCTTTACAAAATGCAGAAGCCATGAGAGAGGAAAAAATTTTCTTTACAGTTTTTAGCTTTCTGCGAAACTTCAGCTACAAAAAGAAATCATCTTTGCATTTTGATGAGTTTCTTGCCAAACGTCTCAGAAGGTATATTTGCATTTTAATGTTCAAATTTTTTAACGAAAATTTGAGATTGCGAGACATCGTGTCAAATTTCTTACAGGTTGTTAATCAAACTTGAGAAATGTGAAGAATATTTTCTTAAAAAGCTGTTACTTTTTTAATTAAACATTCCTTTAGGAATTTTCTGTAATATTAGTTCCGAATCTTTAAAGATAGTTATAATAAACTAACAATCTTTCATATATAACAGACTACAGGAATGTACTATTTTTTTAGTCTTTTCTTAATCTTTCTTTTTCGAGATAAATAAAAAAAATATTAAAGTATTTATTTAAAGTATTTTTCAGAATGGTGGGAAAAAATACATATCATGGATCATTTATTGAATTTTAAATCAAATATGCATTCAGTTTGAAACAAGGAATTACGAGGCATTAACGTAAACTCTTTCGGTTAGTCGAGTGTTGATGTGATGTCGTCTTGAGTGGATGATCGATTATGTGAAGCGATAAGAGGGCAGATACTTCAACGAATATATGGATTATATTTCAGTTTCATGCATTCATGTTCATGGTGAGTATTTTCAGGAAAAATAGAGATTCTGTGCAAAGTAAATCGCACATTTTATTGGATAAATATTTGTAAGGAATTCATAAATTCATTCTGAAGAAATTCGGCCAATTTATTTATAAGAGTATTTCATGACGAGTGAAACAACCAATTTTCAAGCAAAGAATATTTTTTCAAGTAAAGAATATAATAATTTATTATTTCATAACAAATAAACATAACATTGATCACACTAAATTATTAAATGTGTTTAAAGTTCATTCTCGGCTCAAAAGAGAAATTAATTGCACCACTAATGAGTCGAAAGTCAATAATTTTCCATCACTTGATAGTTCTCCTTCCTTAATTCAGATTAATTAATTGCATGTTACAACAACTGAGCAAAAATTACTTAAGCATTTGATATAGTTTTTGTGATGTATAGGAACAAAGTGCTTGAGGAATTTGATAAGAAAAACATAATATATTGCAGACCAATCGTTTTTTGAAGTAATTTTATTTAACTCGACTTGCTTCAGGTTTGCAGTGATATGGAGCTTTACGTTTGAATTTTCATTCCCTTCATCAAGAGAATTCATTTTAAAAATCTGAGATCCCAAATCAATACATGCTATTTTAATATTTCCTGGCCGATCCTATAATCGAATAATTGAAGTAAATTCCGACGAATTTAAACAAATTCACGCATGTAGTGAAATTCACTCATAACTGATTTCAAAATTCTGCAGTATTTACCATTAGGAATTAAAAACAAAAGAGTATAAGCATTGTTCAAATAAAAAATTCAAGAACGCAACGAAGTAGTAAATAAAATTTACTACTTCGTTGCGTTTTTAAATAATAATTTAAATAATTTTTAAATAATCTTGTTTAAACCAGGGAAATAAAAATACCCGCCATCTTTTGTAATCATTTTTGATTAAAAAATTGTATGACTTATTGGCTGTATTAAATTAGATTGTCCGTATATTTTGAACAAGAATATGTGCAAACAAACTTATTATGCTCCGCTTTTGGAATGGATACTGGACAGAGTTCAATTTTCTCTAGAATTATAAATCTGCAAGATGGAGTGCTTATAAATATTTGCTTCATTTTCGGAGGAAAATAATAACATCAATGATATTTTAGAAAATATCATCAAAAAAGGAATTTTGGATTTTTGGACACTGAAAATGGGACTTTATTCGAAACTAAATGCTTGTACGAATTTTCTCAAAAAATGTCTTTTCTGATAACAAAAATAACCAAAATCTTTATCTATGAATAAAATGCTATGATAAACTGTTGATAAAATGAATGATTAACTGCAAACCTAAAACGAAATAAATAAATATTTTTAATGCGTTCATTATTCATAAAAATATTTATTTTACGTATGCTTTTTAAGGAATGAAATCTGATAATATAATTTATCCATAACAAATATTTACTGTTATATATAAAGAAAATTTTTATATCATGTTTGATATCTATTTATTAATGATAAACGATTTTTGCCTATATATAATACATTTTCCTAATAAAGCAGTACACACTTCCTCAACATATGGTTTAAATTTCACTATTTTAGAAGAGAACAAAGTTTAGTAAGTATTATTTTTGTTACTTCGCTTTTTAGCAAATATATGATTGTTATTTATATCATAGGAACGAATGTATATTACAGATTTTATAAAAAAAAATACAAAATTTTGACTTTCAGAAATGTATATCAGTAAGATATTAGTAAACTTCCTCTGATTCGTTGTATTAGTAAGGAAGAAAATTCTCAGAATACAATTTGGCAAATCAATATTATTCTACGAAACATGCCGATTGTTTTTATACTTTATTTTTACTATTTAGTGAGATGTCATTTCGAGGGTTCTCTGTTTGAAGAAATAAATATAATGGTTTTCTGCATTAGGATACATCTGAGAAAATAAAAACAACATAAGATCCAATTTTCTTTTAATTAATATGAACTGCTATACTACGAGTACATGAAATGAAAGAGACTTTTTAAAGGAGAATTTATGACTATTAGCTTCAGTTACATGCTTTTCTTTGTGAAAACTTTAATTTTCATTTTGAAAATGAATCAAATTAAACTTCTGGATTTTTAGTGCTGGATAGTGCACGTGATTTATATTTTTCATCTTACATTTAATCTAAAATGAATATAGGAAATTGTTTCAATTTAACATGTGAGCAGTTTAATTTAATGAAACATGCCTATACCTAAATCTTGGATCATTTAAAAATTCAAATAATTTTATATTACTGTTATATTTATTTATCAACATTATTGATTCTTAACGATAAGTAACTACATAATATAGACAAAAAATGATAATTACCTATGCATTGAAATTATACAATTTCGTGAGCCCAAAATTTTCATGACTGAGTTTAGAGTAATTTCTTAAAAAAATGAGCAGAAAATTAACGAACATAAAATTTTATTATATCAATTGATAGACTACATTCATTGTGGCAGCCAACTTCCCAATGCTTATTTTCTAATAACAAGGTTTTTCGTGAGGAATGTAGCTATAACTCTATAATAAACCAATCCCGCACTTGTATATTATCATATATATATATATATTGTTCATTGGAAAGATAGAATTAAGTGTAATATAAACTGTCGTGATTTCTTTGTAAAGAAACCAATCCACTGTACAAAGTAGAAGATTTTTCATTTGGCATTTGTAAAAAATGATAGAATATTTATGAATTTTTATTAGATAAATCTGAAATGCATCTTTTTTTAAATGCTTTGATATATGTTATTAGCAAAATAATCAAGAGCTCCTTCCATCAATGCTCTTCATATTTTTAAGAACACAACCCTTTCGTTTGATATGAATACAATAAAGCAAATCACTTCATTTTTTTAAATAATCATTCTAGTTTGCATGAAATAGTGAAAACATATGTTACGAAGTTGGGAAATTACATTTCAGTATTTTAGAGGAAGCTTTCATTATTTCCCAACTTTTGAAATATACAGGTATATTGGCGGTCTTATTTTAATCAGTTCTATAAGTTATATCTTAGTAAAACAAAGACGAATGTTCCGTATATGCTATTTTTCAACTTAAATACCATTCACACAAAAAAATTCATAATTAACTTAAGGCAAATTAAATAAGCAAATTTAAAATGAGAGAGGAAATGGGTGGCTTAATTCGTGATTACCTTGTTATATCCACCTGCTAAAATTAGCTTTCACCGAACAATGTTTCAAGTCTTAATTGTATATGGTGCTGCAATGGTATGCAAAATTCACCATTTGTGAATCCATTTTCTGGCAAATGAATTCCTCTCCAAGTGAGTTGTGCTTCTTTGAGAATCTTCCATTGTGTAGTAGGACAGCACGAGTAAATACTTTCGTATAAAAATTCAGCAAGGAGTTCATTGCACTTGACATACAGTAGGTGGGTAAAAAGAAAGCCGGTGGATAAAATTCTTACAAAATCATGAAAATATTTAAATGATGTATCATGTTAAATACCTCAGAGATAGAAGAACCTAGAAAATTATTGAAACAAATTCTTGCAACAAAAATACCACAATGAACCTTTCATTACATACACTGGCTTCAAATAATGTTCTATCAATTTCCTTGAAACTTCGTATATTTTTCAGCGTCCTTTCCAGTTGTTGCTAATGAGGGGAAAATATGAGTTGACTGATCCGTTTCTTATGATTCGATATTTTGGGGATGTCCATTCATCTTTCAGTCATCAGAATCGTCGCGATCATTTAAAAGACCTAAAGCTCTACCTGCTCTTCTGAGTTTGTGAACTACCTCCTCTTGAACAAGGTTAAAACACATGGCGATTAAGGCCATGCCGGTAAGTAGATAAAGAGAACAAATAACAAGTTTTTCTTGGGTTCCGTCATCAGAAACCACGGAGTCGCCCGGGACCAGGTCACCGAATCCTATCGTGCTGAGGGTGACGAAGCAGAAGTATGATCCATCCAGGTAGTCCCAGCCTTCCCAGACGGAAAACAGGGCTGCTCCGCCGCATATGTAGCCGGCGATGATCAGCAAACAAAGAGTGATCGGCACAGTGACTCTTGGCTTGGATTTGTAGCTTGTGGTTATGCCGTCATCATCGAGGTCGTCCTTGACGAGATCAGAATTCAATTTGTTCCTGAAAGTGCAAGAGTAATGAAGCAAACGTTTGAAAAAAGAAATTCATAATTAGTTTTATAGTTATACAGACTCTTGGGAAAAGTTGAGAATAGGGTAACACTTGAGTCGATAATGAACACACACACACATATATAATTTTTTCAACATATTCGTTGATGTTAGAACCTCGAATGCTTACTGCTTATTCAAAATTTTGCAAAGGAAAGACAGTGAAATTTTCAACTGCACTGCAATGTTACATTAACTAATTTTAAGTATTTCAAACTTATTAAGAATTTCAATTTCGTGTTTAATAATCAAAGCAAACGCTTTTCGTTCATTTTGATGTAATCAAATCGCAGGAAAAACATTTCTGCATTTAAATCTGCATTAAAACATTTCTGCAATCCAGATCGCTTTAGTTCAGGCATAAGAATGTGGAAACTTCTGGTGGTAAAATGACTTCGAGACTTTTCTTTATAAACGAAACGAGAAATTCCACGAGATTGATCACCATTAGAGCCGACTGAAGGTGAATAAATCGAAATTTTTCTACTTCAGAACTGATAATACTAAATAATGAAGTGATCATTATTATTTCATATTATCAGTTCAATATTTTTTGTATATATTCATATCATACGTCAGTTCGAGCTCAGAAATGTTCGATAGTATAAAATAAGTGAAGCTTTAAAAGCGATGGCATTCATTGGGGCTTACATTGTTATAAATATCTTTCTAATCACATTCATTAAGAAATGCATTCATATAATAGGCTCTCGTTAGAGAATTTGGGATTACTAATATTTAAAAAGAAATGCTTCGATCTATAAAGTTAAGTGAGTATATTGAATTTTTGTCGATAATATAGAAATATCTATATATTTTATTTTGAAAAGAAATAGTTTATTTCAAAATATTTTTGGATTGAAAAAGTGTAATAAAATTCCACATTTAATCCAAGATATATTCAAGTCTTAGAAAATGACGCCTGGCTCTCTTTCAATTAGTCCATCCAGTGTGAAATGAATTATATTCATAATTTATGAATCTAAAATGGATGCTTTTTTTTGTTGTGAAAAGCGATTTTTAAGAGGAAATTAAAAAAGTCGAATTTAAGTAATTTTCGATAACATATATCTTCAAATACTATACACTCTATTTTGGCACTACAGTTTAAACGAATTTTAAAGACAGCGAAGTTTAAATATTTTTCTAGAAGCAGTTTTTTGTAAGGTAAAGAATACAGTTTTACTTTAAATACGATTTCTGTAATTACGAAAAATATGAAAATATTACACTTGATCTATTTGAAGTAAATAATTAACACACTTAAAAAGTTTAATAAAACATTTGCTATTTTTTTCATAAGCAATTTTATTCCATTCATTTGTTTATGCAACTTTTTTTTTAAATAATTTCAACATCTCATCATTTCATGGTATTTAAAAGATAATCGAATAATCTGACATATTGCGTAGTCCATCAAAATGGTATCAGGACAATGCTCATTATTTTGAAAATAATTATCGAGCAATGAAACTCTAAATTCTTATCATTATAGAATTATTTTCTCTATTAAGTTTATGGATTATTTGTTCATGCAAAGGATCTTCTTCGTATTCAGATTAACGCAAACTCAGCTTTTTTTCAAATAGCAACATCTAATTTTGAAAAAATATACCCAAATCATTCAAATAAAATATTTCTAATGCATATAACATTTTGAAATTTTGAGATTTGATAAACAATGGAAATTTAATATTTCTGATGTTCAATGAGACCTCCGTTTTTTCAATATAGTTAAAGATATTATGAATTCTTGATGATTATACTTTTATATTATCTTTAATTATTTTATCTTATTATTTATTTTATATATCTTTTTATTATATTTTTATTTCACTTAAAAAATACTCATAAATGTGACAAAAAGTTTGTCCCTTTTATGAGTATTAAAGCATATTTGAGTATAAAATATGTTAGCATTTATGAGTATAAAAGCATATTTTTTATTTTTTATTAATTTTAATTCATGTTATACATTTAATTGAAATTTATGAATATTTCTGATACCAACCAAAAGTGCGAAACCTAAATGACTGCAATTCTAAATTTAAGATATGCAATGATAACCAAACGCTTTGAAAATAACATGATTTTTTATTTCTTTGAAGAAGTGTCAGCTTTGCTAAAAAGATTTTCTGACAGGATAAAAAATAACTAAAATGGGGCATAAAACAAAGCATGTCTTACAAAGTTACTTCAGATTAATTTATATTATTATTTTTTTAAAATATTTCCGAAGATGTAGAGAAAAAAAATCAATAACAGATTCCACATCTCCTTACATTTGAGATGAAGTTTTGTTTGGGACAATTACTTTTGTAGAAATGATTTATGTGATCATCAGTGAATGAAAAAAGAACAGAAACAAAAGTCTGCATAAAGTATGAATTGAGATGTTGTCGAGTGTGTTCAATGAATAAAATATAAGAGCAACACTTTGTGTGTGTGAACAACGCAGTGCCGCTGCAATTCAATGACATTACTTTTTAAAAATTAAAACAAAAGATTAAAATTGTTTCGGTAAATGAATTGTTTTATAAAATATTCTTTTTCTTAAAAAGAAATTGCATGAAAAGCTTTAGTAAAAATAATTTAAAATATCATTTATTGATAACTTGGAAAAAAAATCAGCAGTATTATTTTATTCATGTTTCAATTATGAAGGAATATTTCAGGAATGAAGTAATATAATCCAACTTAGCTTGTTTTATTAGTATTCATTCCTTGTGTTATCTGGATTATTTGAAATACCTTGAGAATGCAATTTAATCTATACTCGTTTTTAATAAACTATGCAAATAAAATCGTACACGCCCGATTCTTATTAAATCTTGATTCTTCTTTTTTTAACGATGCACTTAAAAAAACCTTATTTTTCTTAGGGCGAAGTTTCCGTATCGATTACTAAAACGACAACATGAATGAAGGGAAATATTAATAGACCTGTTTGCTACATTTGCATTTATTGATACTGTTTTTAATAATTTTCATTCGCATCTTTGACAGTTTTGAACTGATTTGGCTAAATTCTTACCTGGCAGTTTTTTTATTATCAGAATCATTAAATAGACGAAGTACTAAGGGTTTCATTAGAAAAATTTAAAGATTAGTTTGCACCTCGATTGAAAGTAGTTAAAATTTTAAATGAAAATCATTAAACAAAATCCACCCATGGTTTGCCAATAAAATTCAAACCTGTTACCGCAAATGCATCTTCAAAGCACTTTAAAATCCAAAATATTACATGTTTCATGATACATATTTTATTGCAGTATAATTTTTTTCTCCGATCTTCATAAATTAAAAAAAAAAATATTCTAAGGATTTTAGAATCTTCTATTATCAAAAATGCTTGTCATTGTTGTAAGGAAACTCAAATAACTTTTAATAAGATATTTAAACATGTGATCATTATTAAAATCAAGGATATATTCTTATTTGTGACAATTTCGTGCTGGAATTTTATGTTTTGATTTCATTTTATTCATTTTTTGCGGAAATTATAAACATAACACAAAACACTTACTGAGATAACACAAATCAGCTTCGCCATTTGAATGCTGTTGTCTGTAGCATATGATTGAAGTTACCGTAGCGTGTATGATAATGAATACAGCTTTGATTTTATTAGAGTTTGAATGTTTGACAAGTACTGTTAAAAGGGTCCAATCCCACAAAGAGAAGAATGACTATAAATCTGCTACATTTTCTACCTCGATTTAAAAATGCTATGCTGAAAGAACCCTGAATACCATGATGGTTAAAATCAAATGAATGGTACTTAGAGATTCTTAGATCCTTTTTTACCGAACAGATCCGTATGAAATTACATTTATTCGTTACCTGAACCGCGATTTCAGTGGATAAAAATTATTTGAAACAGGCTTTCGCTATAACGAAATGCGATATTTGAGAAAACCCCGCAGCGAGAAGCCGCAAAGGATCTGGTGATCGCGCGGGAAGTGGGAAAGAGAGATGACAACGTTCATCACAGAACTGAGCTCGAATCACATTCTTTACACGTTTTATTGCATGATTAGATATAATTTTGTATTATCACTGTGTTAAATAAACAGACTATTTGCCTTTGAGCCGTGACACATGATTTTTCAGAAGTCTGCTGTATCCGTCACTGTATATCAAACGGACCTGTTTACTGTGTCTTGCACGAGAAATTACAAGCAATAATAAAATTCGCTGCTCATTTACGCCATGCCATTCATCACGGCATGGTGTAGATTAATATGTGTAACTGTTGGGAATATAAACACTATTGTTGCAAGGCATAGGGACTGATGGAATTCCATATGTTCACAAACACTGTCTAAATGAACACGAGCTTCCTCTGCCCGTAAGATGTGGACGACCAGCACCAGTCCTTCACAAAACACACAAGAAGGAAACAAGAGGTATAGAATTATTTTGTGGTTTCAAATGTTACACGAAATGCTTTTTGTAAGGGTACAGAATTTTGCATGAAATCATGCCTACTATTGCCCAAAAAAGGTTCGGTGTCCATGGATTGAGTGGCTACTTGCACTCGAATTTAAAGAACTTTAAGATGCTTCAGCTGTTGCAATTGCAACTCCCTCCATATCTGCCACTGCGCGCCTTCTTCTTCCAATACAACTTCTCAAAAGCCGGTTTCATCCAATTTGCACATCAAGCCTTTAACTGCATTTATGCCCTTTTCATAAATTTTTCCTCCGCCGATAAGCACGGAATGCTACTGTAACTCTGCTTGCTTCTGATAAAAGAACTTTACTATCAATGTGTGCTCTTTCTTGCAATGCATGTTAATTGCAGGCGAATGATTTCTTCAAACCATACATATCGCTTTTACAGTGAAATGAAATGAGTTACTCAACAGTATATTGCTTTGAACAGTAGAGCGACAAAAATTTAAAGCTATTTTTTTCGAAAGATCACTCGGACCCTTGTCTAAGTAATAAATCTATACAGATTCTTTCGAATCCTTTCAGTATAAACGTAGCTAATTGTATCTGAGTACCATTAATTTAATTTTAACCATTATCTACTTAGTTGAAATCCAACACAATCTACATTCTAGACGAAGTAGCTATTGAATAAAAATTAGAATCTAGAAAATTGATTTTCTAAAAACTGAAGTAGTTTATTTAATTTAGCTGAATATAAATTTTTAATACATCAATTTTTTTTGTTTCTAATTCTCAATAAAATAGATAGTGCCGATGTTCATTGCCGATCAAATGATCTGAATTTTGTGCATTCAGTCACTGCGGAACTTGAAATTCATTACAAAAAATTATAAAAGTGGATTCACACATGCAAAATGACAACCACTGAAGGATAACTGCCCATAATGAAGTGTGGAAATATGTTCATAATAATCTAATTAGTAATAATAATAAATAAATAAATAATTTAATTCCATAATAGGATTAATTATAGAAGGATTGTTATTATTTTATAATATGATAATGATGTTCTCAAAGCAGAAGGATTTAACATGACAATCAAATATTTCTTTGTTAATAATATAATCTCTTGCTAATAATGCTGACAATACGAAATACGCATTTGATGCAAAATACGCTTTTTACGTCTTTTTATATTGCAGAAAAAACAGTTTGCTTTACATGAATTAATTTCTGTATCTAAGAAATAATAAGTGCTATGTTTTAGCTACTAGTTATGTATTTCTTTCATCTTTTGTTTTAAAAATTCTTTTCTTGAACTCAAATCATAGAAATGAATATAATATTGAAATATTATCCAGATGATGGCTGTGATACGTGCACAATGATTTCTTTTTAAATATTTTATTCTTTTCATCACTTCATAAAATACTCATTGGCCTTATTCAGGGAATTTACACGAACAATTGACCGTGCATTGTATGAAATTTTTATTTATTTAATGTTTTTCACCTTTAAGCAATGAATTGCATTTGATTATTCCTCATTGCAAGGTTAATATGAAGTCTCTTTTTATGACGATATGCCAATAATCATACCATAAGAATTCACCGTTTAAGATCACCGCATAACTGTTAGTCCGATGTCAGCGTAATGAAACAAAATAATGGCATTTTGCTAACCAACGCGAGCTTTTCAATCACCTGATAAGTGTCGATGAGTCCACAATCGAGTTAGTCCCGGCGTTGGGAGACGCTGCATCCTGCAGCATGATGTGGTGGATCTGGTACTGCTCGAGCTGTTGCTGTCGTCTTCGACGGTGATCGCCAAGTTTTCGCCTGAAACAGAGGCGGCCGTAAACAAATTTGAAGCTCTTGGCGAGGATGTTACCGATGTTGGTCAAGTACAGGAACATGAGGGGAATGCCAAAGATGGCGTACAGAATGGTAACCAACTTGCCCCAGTTGGTCTTCGGTGCGATGTTGCCGTAACCTGGAAGAGTGAAAAAGATGAGCATTGACACAAGACATTGCTTGATGAAAAAATATAAATTTTTGCATAACGTTAATTTGAAAACCCCTTTATTGATTAATGAAATATTTTATCTTCATAATGATGTCTGAAATATTTGTAGAGTGAGATTAGAAGTTACGTCCTGAATGTTTTCAAAAAATACTATATCATAATAACAAACATTGCAGAAAATTTAGAAAATAGGGGGGAAAAATGTTGATCAAATTTTATGCAACTGTATCTTCAAGAGCAAAGTTTATTACGTGAGTTCCAGAAATTGTGCAGACAACCTAAATTTCCTAGTCAGAAAACAGATGACTCATATATGGATTCAGATTCCTCAAATACACTTGAGAATGGATCGCCCAAATCGGCATCGGCCAGGGTAAGTTTACTTTGGAATGGTGATAAGTTAATCCTGCTACATAAATTGAATGTTCGGCAACTGGAAGCAGCTGTAATTTCACAAAATATTATGTTTCTGGTATTTATAATAAATCTACAGTATCCGATTTATTAAATCAGTCAGATACATTTTACATGGTTAATTTAATAAATTTTAAATTCATTATACTATCGCTTTAAATTCTCAGTCCATATTTTAAAATTTAAGAAATTAAAAATAAACATCGTAAAGATTTATAAAACAAAACAAACAATAAAAATCTAAAATTAAACTTTCATCTGAAATCTATTTATTCTATCTGTTATCTTTATTTTACCTAAAACAAACGATTATTATAAGTAATCAACTAGTGATTAGAAAAAAAAACATGATGTAAAAATTATTTGTTTTTTATAAATCTTCTTATGCCCAAGTAAGTAGTTTTATGAATTTCCAATGCAGAAAACATTACTATATTCTACAATAACTTTCATTTCTCATTCAACAAAATTCTCATCTATTATTTTGTAGGTCTTTCATTTAAGTAAATGTTGCTCTTTGTTTTTAAACATTGAATAAAGATACATTTTCTGTTTGAGAAAGATAATGAGTAAAATGTCGCAAAGCGTCTATCGAATGAAATATTCAAAAATAATCTCATTCATAATAATCTGGCAATCTCTATTGAGAAGCTATACTCATCATGGTTATTTGCATTTGATCCAAACAAAAAAAAATATTTATTCGCTTTTTATCATTATTCCTTCTGATATATCAATGTAAAACCTTATAGAATTTTCACATTTATAAGTTGATATTTCATTTCAAATAAATTATGAAAATTTAAAAGAAATTTCTAATTAACAATTTTTCAGTTGAAATAAATTGAAAACTGTATCGCAATATATATTAATATTAATGAATATCATTGAGTCATTATGTCAACATCAGTACACTTAACTATAAAAAAAAGATTATTAAAAGATAAATACCTTATATTTATTTACCTTTTTATACCTTATATATATATATATATATATATATATATATATATATATATATATATATATATATATATATATATATATATATATATATATATATATATATATATATATATATATATATATATATATATATATGTGTGTGTGTGTGTGTGTGTGTGTGTGTGTGTGTGTGTGTGTGTACACACACACAATCAATCGGAACTGAATTTATCATTTTTCTTCCATTGAAAACATTCTGACTCTAAAAATGCGCTCTACTTGCAAACAATATCTTAAATACTTTTTTTCCATTTGCAACGCCTCTTTAACCACTGGTCATTTCCTCGAAGCTCCCGGATTAGTTCTAATGAAGAGTTCTCCCTCAAAAGTCATAGATTAAAAATGATTCAAAAATTTCTAATCATCAATCGTCGGAGAAAATCCCAGTCATTAATCTATATAGGCCAGACAGGCGCTGCGTGGTAAGATGGATCTGCTGCTCTCCAGGGTTTTCCGGAACGGGCTTTTCTGGTTACGATTTACTTGGCAACGGTGCCATACTTTTAAAATGAATGATGGAATGACATCCTCTGTATTTAGAAAATCCAAATGAATGCACACTGCTCGAGTTGCTTTTTCCGTTCCTTTCGAACGAAACTTGCCTCCCTTATTTAATTTTTTCCCCTTTTCTCTCTCGCTGCATTCTGTCAGATTTACGAAGACTATAAATGAGCATGGAAAGAACATGCGCGTCTCATGAGGAAGCGGATTTATTTTGAGAATGATGAAGAGAAATCGATTTTAAAATTCAGTAGACATTTTATATAGCGTCTGTTTAATTACATGTACAGGCAGCCTCATTTCAGCGATGAGTGCCTGGTTTTAAAGATAAAAATATAATTCATAAAAAAATGTACTACAAGTTTATGTCATGCTATTTGTTGTTGTTTATAATGGCACTTGCCATGCACAAGCTCGCTGACGAAGTCAGGGATTTTAAGCCAAGGGAGCGTCTCTTGTTTTTAGTAGCGCCAACTAGGGCCAAGAGTACGTCTTAGTTACTCACACATCTCATTCGCTTGCACAAACCCTTTTTACAGGGGGGCACATTCACACATCTCACATATAGAACGGAGGAAGAACAACCATGTCCGTACCGGGACTCGAACCCAGGACGCCCAGAACACGGGGAAGACGCGCTACCCCTATGCCAGGACGCCGGCTGTCATGCGATTTAGACACGTTAATTGATATGGTATAAGAAAGAAGAAAATAAGAAATTTCTTTCTGATGCGACTTTAAAGAGAGCTACTTTAATATAGAAATATAAGAATAGAGAAATCTATAGTCATTTCTTTGAAATCATAATATTATATATATATATATATATATATATATATATATATATATATATATATATATATATATATATATATATATATATATATATATATATATATATATATATATATATTTAAAAAAAGACATTATATTGCAGATTATCATAGAAAGTTATCTTAATTTCGTAGTTTTTGCTCTGAAATAGACGTTTCTAATTTTAAGGAAATCAAAATCTTTCAGCTAAATCTGAAGCACAGAAAATATTTTACTGTCTTCTTGAAGAAAGCAAATCAAATATTTTCATTGACTGCAACTGTTACTTTAATTATCTACATTTCGAATATTATTGCAATTTTGCCATTTACAGAAATGTGTGATAACTTTTTCAGATGAAGGCGGAATCACCGACAAATATTCATTTATGACAGAAAATGTCATGCATCAAATTAAATATCATATTTAATTCAGCGGATTGAAAAAATTATCTAGAACGAATTAGGAACTATGAGAGTCATTTATAATCTACAAATCGAGCTAAATTTCATGCTTATGAAACTAAAACAATTTTCTTCTTCAAAAGCAAATAAAAAGTTGTTCAAATGAAAAAGAAATTACAAATATTTGAAGAAAACTCGGATATTTTCATTTCACCAGAAATCTTTTTAACTAATAGAATTCCGGAAAATCTTCAATCATTTAAAATTTAAAACATATTTCTTTCAAATTTTCTCCTTAAGGGACCTACATCGTTGGCCATCTCTGTCGACTGGGCCTTAATGAAGAGTTTCACACAATACTCATAAGACAAAATGATTAAAAAATTTCTACTGATCAATCGCCGTAAAAAGTTCATTAATCTGTATTGATCGGACAACATAGCGGGGGATAGATAGATATGTTATGTCGTGAGGTTTTTCGAAAAAGGCTTTTCTGGGCATGTTTGCTTTGCGACGGTGTTATGAATCTAAAATGAATGATGGAATGGCGTCCATGTATTTAGAAAACTCGCATACGTGAGATTAATGCTGCTATTTTTTTTTCTTTATTCTTTCTGGATTTTTCATGGTTTATGAAAAAAATCAGTGAGCTAGAATGACTGAAAATGATTTTCAGAATTTATTTGCGATTGACATTGAGAGAAGAAAATTATTTTAGTCGAATTTCTTACAGAGACTCTGGAATCATAAATTCCATGTTAGGATGTCCAGTAACATAAATGAGGGTGTTCTTTTAAAAGGAACAAAACTGCAGTTTCAGAAATCGATGCCAACATCATGCTTTGTGTTAATTGAGATTTTTGTTGATTTATTTTAAATGTGTTATGAGTTACAGATCTTGTGACAATAGAAGAGTTTCAATATTTTAATCGAAGTATTTCTTTCAATTCTAAAATTAATAATTTTTGTATGAATAACTTCCTCAGTCATTCGTTTGGCTTAATATTTTGAAGCGACGAAGCTCACGCGATCTTAATATATATTTCTAAATTAGTTTCCTTGAAATCAAAAGTGACTATGTGTTTTCCCTCTATCATCAAGTTCATTCTATGCATTAAATCCATTAAAACATTTTGTGATTAATTCTAGATGATGGTTTGAATATTTTGGATATTTTTAAAAGAGGCTTTCTGTTTTCCGATGAAAAGCATGTTCACCATTTTTTTTTTTTTTTTTTTGTCTTTTGATATTGTTCGTCGGGTGAGCCACACTTTTCCTAACGAAACGAATTCTCAAGATGTCCTCTTGAAGTGAGACGTCTTGAAAAAATACAGAACAGCGGTTTCATTCGATTTAACATTAAAATGACACTGGAAACATTTTCTACACTCCATGGTGTTGTCAACTCATCATTAAGACGAGAGAGATCTACCAGTTATGCAAATGGGACTAAACATTAAATGTTTGGTAATTAGAAATTTTCTTTGATAATGTCTGGGAGAGGAATGCAGTTTTAATGATCTAGAGGTATGGCCGTAGGTACAAAACATTTTCTATTATAGTTTTTGTTCAGGCGTAAAGAAAAGGTTCAAATTTATCAAATAAACATTAAAGGCATAAGTATCCTATTTCGCATCAACTGTAATCCTTTCAGTGCATGAAATACTAATTGTAGTCTATGGGCAGGAAAATACCAGATATGTTCAAGGAAGCAATGGAACTTTTTCCATTGGCTGCAATTATAAATAATAATAATAACAGACTAGAAAAATAGAAATACAAATCAAAAGATTAATATTTAAGATTTCATATCATCTTCAGCTGTTAAATGATTACGGCAAAGAAAGAAAATAACTATTATCATTATATTCTATAATTTTTAGCAGCATCGCTTAATCATGGGTTTGCAAACTATATTCAACATAACAAATTCCTTGAAACTGCTGCAATTACGCCTTTGCTTTGGCCCAAATCTAATTTACCGTTTAACGAATCTAATCCTCAATTGCAAATTTCTCGGCTGGAGGCCCGCAAGGCAGATCATTGGGTGCATTATAGCACTTTTGAGGACGCTTTATATGGCCTCAGGGGTTCCAAGCAACTACAGCCGTAATCGGTATATAACGACACTCTTCTTAATAAGGGTGATTGCTTCTCGGATTCACCTAGATATGAGCTTCCGGATGAGTTTGTCGGAAGGCTTTAATATTGTGAGGAAATAAAATGTGGAGGTGAGAAATGGGTTTGTAAGAATAAAGCATCTTTATAATTTTTCTATCATATGAAGGAATTTGTCATTATTTTCAAATTTAGAGAATAATATATTTTATGCAAATCCCAAGATTATAGTCAGAAAGAGTTTCATTATAGGCATACTCCTATACATTGACATGAGAGAGTCACTGTAATATGAAGTCAAGATGGTTTTTGCAAACACTAGTGTCGAATGATAAACGAAGAAACCCCCTTATAAACACTCTTAAAATTTTATTTATAAGTGTCATCCTCATCATCTGAACGCCGCTTATATCTTAATATATATAAATTACGTGTCACGTTGTTTGTCCGCGATGGACACCTAAACTACTTAACCGATTTTAATCAAATTTGCACACCATGTGCAGTTTGATCTAACTTAAAAGATAGGATAGCCCTTTTTTTGAATTTTTAATTAGAATTTTAATTATTAATTAAAGACTAACTTTCCAGCCAAAAAAATCTTTTCATTTTCCCCATCGCTAAATGAGTACGGCTTTTTTCCCCAACAGTCATGAGGCTAGGCTTAAGATTTTTCGGCCGATTATTTGAAACGATTCTATTTATTTTCTTAATGTTTGATGCATTTAAAATTAAACATTGTTAATGAATCGATCTTTCAGATTCATTCTTAAGTACTTTTGAATTAAAATAAAACAGAATAAAGGAAATTAAAAATTTCTAACCTGCATAGCGTTACCCCAACTGGCGTAGAAAAACTCATGCATTGGCGTTCCGCAACTGGCGTTGAAAATTCACCCATGCGCATTGTGTTCTGATTGTTGACATGACAACCATTATCAACGGAGGATTTAAATTATTTTTAGGTTAGTTGCATGTTTTTGTAATTAAATTGTATTTATGTTAGTTATATATTTTTTGTATACGCTTATAGTTTTAAGTACATCGTTTTTTAAGTAGTTTTTTTTAAACTGTTTCCTACCGATTATTTTAAACGATTCGTTTTATTTTCTTAGTGTTTGATGCATTTAAAATTAAACATTGTTAATTAATCGTTCTGGTCATGATGAATCTGAGAATATTTTCTTGACAAATTCTTGAAATATTACATAAATTAGGAAATATATTCTTTAGTGCCCATAAAGTTTAAACGCTCAATGACTGTTTTCAGTAATCATATTACAAAAAAATATTATTATATTAATTGCAGATTAATCCTTTCCACTTTAATTTATAGTATAAATTCTACGGGAACTAACAGAAAATGAGAGAGATACATATTACGTTATGACTGAAGGCGTTTATAATATTATGAGCGAATTATATGACTATCAAAATTTGAAGTTTTAAAATATTTTGATGAAGAAGCTATTAAAGTAGGAATTGCATAAAATGTTTAATTATTAAAATTTTAACGAACACTAAGATTGGCGAACCGGCTGGTCGCCAAAGGCGGCTAGTATATATATATATATATATATATATATATATATATATATATATATATATATATATATATATGGAGGCTCGGCCGGGATATTTCGAGAGCTTCTGTTGAAAGTAGAGAAAAGGGATCACATTTTCTTTTAGCTTTACCTTTCAAATCTTCATTGCAAGAACTATTTGGCAAAAATCTACTGGAAAGACTCAAACTTGGTACTAGTTGACAAAAATTATCCATTTCTGAAATCCTATTATTCTGTAGAAAACATTTGGAAGTCGTGGGGTTTTCTTGGTTAAATCCGAAATCATTTGCCGTTTCATATTTGGTCGAATTATATGGGTCAAGCAAATTGTTTTTGATTGGAGGAAATCCAGACCATTTTGACTTTTCATAGTTTTCTTTCATAGATGTTTCGTTATTTTGAGCATCTTCACGCGGGATAAGCTTGGATCCATTCCGATATGAAGTGCCTTCTACTGGAAATTGGTACTTCGGTAATCTAATGAGAACATATTTCTCCAATTCATTTTCTAGCAGATTTCTAATAATTCTTCCAAGAGCCAGTGTCCAGAAATTTAAGAACAAATTTATAATGCAACTAAAACAACCAGATCCATTTATGATCAGTTTAAATCCATTCAATTCATTAATGTTAAAATCCAGAAGAAATCCATTCCTGCAGGTTTCTTTTTCAATACTGAAGTCAATCGAAACTTTGATGTCGTTTATAGATATCAAAGCAACAGCTTTTCGTTCAAAGTTGCCAAATCTAAAAGTTATTGTAGTGTACGGAGCGTCCCCCTAGCGGCGTTCGCGGTACGGAGTGTCATCCTAACGGCGCACGTGTTAGGATGACACTCCGTACGCTCGAAAAACAGGCCTCTACTTATATATAATTTTCACATCTAATTTTTCAAAAGCTCTCGTTTTTATTTTTAGAATGAAAAGTGTAGAAACTGATGTATTAAATATTTTGTTGATAAACTGATAAGGGGATGCAAATAAATGAAATAGTTACTTTTAATAGCATGTAATAAAATGAGCACTAAATTCATTTAAAATTGCTTAACACTACTCAGATGTGAAAAGTAAGAAACTGATAAAAAGAATGCTCAAATTAAAACTGTTACAAGAAATGAAAATATTTCATGTAAATCACAACACAATTAAAAAAATGTCAGCAAATACGTTGATGATTTGAGGAGTTTCGCCATCTGAATATTATATTGCATTTGCTCTTGAAGTGCAGTAGAAATTCCACAAGTGTTTTCAAAAATGGCAATGCATTTCATTGAAGAGTTTATTTTTAAACCAATTAGAATGAAAATGATCATGCCAAATTTGGACCAGGCCGCTCATTGCATTTCAAAATTAAGTTTCGCCATTAACTGATGACAAGCGTGCCTCATTCCATTCGGATACAGGTCAGTATTTAACATTAAAATTCATCAGAACTTAGAGGCCGAAATTTTTGTGGAATATAAAGACTTTTTACTAATGCGAAAAGTAAATTGAGAGCATGGCCGCCATGATTATACAATGATCTTACTATAAATAAAAATCATAGTGGATATGTATGCATACATATTTTCTTTGCGTGTACGTTCGTGTTTCAAATTTCCTTCTAAATGACTGCACCGATTTTAACAAAATTTTATAAGCGTACTCTTCAAGGCATGAGGGAAAAGACTGCCAAATTTTCTAATTACAAAAACTAATTAACTATCCAATTTATTAGCAATTAACTGGTATTTTCTGCTTTGCTGTTATAACTTCAGAGCAAATAATTTTAAAGCGTTATTTAAATACCTTTTCAAAATTCAACATTTTACTATTTTGATATTAATTAAATATTTGCATACTATAAGCAAATTTAAAATGAGCGAATTTATATGCACACCTTTGCTCAGCAACATTAAGACTTTAAACTTCTCAACCACCATTTTTTTTATTTCTGTTTTACGTTAATGGCATTCAGATTGCCACTACTCAAAGAAAATATCATTGCTCTTGGCAGTGGTTTTTATAATGTTTTAAATATCGTGTAATCGCTGGTGATAAATATATGTAGAGTTTATGTGCGAAATAACTGCTCAAGTTTTGAATTGTTTTTTCTTCTGAAAAATGATTTTGCTTCTTATATAAAAACTTCAGTTAGATTTCGCAATTTTGTTGCAGATTGTTTTTATTGAATTTATTTAATGTCGCTTTCTTATTTAAATGCCATTACGTCATTCCTCATATTCCAGGTTTGTGAGGATGGAATTATAAAATCAATTTGCCACTCCCCTCCTCCTAGATGAGGGCTCTGAAAATTGACACAGTTCTTATCCTGCGACAATAGAGAATTTAATTAATTTTGGAACTCTCATTTATTTATTTATTTTATACATTTAATTTAGTTAAAAACTAATTTTACTCATTTTAAGGCATTTCAATTCATTTTGGGAAATATGTTTCGAATGAATTCATTTGCAATCAGGTGTTATGAAATTTTCTAAAGACTGAATATGTTAAAATAATAAAAAATAAGAATCGAATGTAAATACTATTACGAATTCTATCAAGAATCAAATAACATTATAGAGAAATTTTGATACAGAAAGCCGACTTTTTTGAAAACAGAATCGAAAATTAAAAAAAAAAATAATAATAAAGATTGAAGTCTAGAAAAAAATATAAAAATTTCCCTTGAAATCCACTTTTATTAAAACTTCATAAAGAAAAGAAAAAAAAAGTATTTGGAGTTAAAAAAATCTTAAAGACTTGATCCAAAGCAAACAATACGAGGATTCTATGAAGTCATGAGAAAGAAAAAGTTTCAACAATCATTATATAAAAATTAAATTATAGATATAATTATTACTCCTATATTCTTTTCTATCTGATCTTTATACTTTTACGATTTCAGTTTTGTGTTTCATATTTGAAAAAAAAAATTATTTTCCTTTTTAATTCCCCGTTAAAAGAGGTTAGTTTTTGTGTGCATTATTTCTTTTATTCCTAATTATATTTGAATTATTCAAATTTGACCGCGTCATTAGATTAGCAACGTTGAAAAACAATTGAATAGACTTTCTTTGAATTTATAGTATTCTTTGTAAATTGTACTGATATGACGATGCAATCAGACTGGAATTTTTAAAATGCTGAAAAATAAATAAATTCGTCAGTTCATTGAAAAAAGTTTAGTGCATAAAAGAATGCCGCGCACGATTCGATGCAAGCTAGAAATATCCAGCTTTAACCTTCACCATGCACTTTATAAATGACTCGTGTTTAGAAACTGTCAATTGGAAATTTCCTTTAAAATGGAATCATTTTTCTCAAGAAATTTCCCAGCCCCATTTAAAATGATCCCTTCTAAATGTCAGCAACATCAGTAGATAATAAAATTTGGTTTGATGCCCGCAGGTGGCCGTAGTCTTATCGAGCTGCATAGTTAAGCTATATGTGTTTAAATTTACGGGATTTCGATGTCTTATGATTTCACTTCATAAACCGCTTTCAAAGATAGAATCGACCAGTAAAGATGATCGATATCTGTTGAAGCTGCTGATATTTTTTTTATTGCTATTCCAAAGAAATAAATGCCCGCGTCCGTGCCTTTTGTTCAACAGAGAATTAATAATTGCGTGAGAATTCTAGTATAAATAAAAATAGTGGAGATTCGGGAACATAAAAGGATAATTCTTTGATTATTTAAAAATTTAAGACTGTTTTTAAATCTAAATAAAGCATAGAAGTCAAAAAAATATCCAGCAAACTATTTAAATGGAATAAAAAAATGCATATTTCATAAAATTTAAATCAGATTTGAGAGGATTTATTACATTTTCATACATAATAATTTAGCCATTTATCTCTAATTTTGAATAATTTAATTTTAAACATAGACTTCGAAGTAGATATTTTTAAATTATTTATAGAAAATTATTTTTCTCTTCCATAAATTTCTTTTCCCAACCACAGTTTTGAATGGGATGTAATCAATTTTAGTACAGTTTACTGCCTATATGAAAAGTGCTCACATATAAGTAGCTGGAAAGATATTACATTTTAATTATGTTGAACTTCTAAATGATTCTTCAAGATGAATTTTAAATCTGGAGCTAAATGTTTATTTCACTAAAATAAATTGAAAACAGCATCTTTAGAGGCAATGGAAAGCAAAACGAATTGCGATAAAGATTGAGCAAACAGGTTCGCGGATCATTTAGTGAAAAATAGGAATACGAGGTTCGAAGGTATATTCAAACTAGAAAATAAAATTGTGCCAAAATTTAAAATAAGACATAGTAACAATACACTTATTAAGCCTAATGTAAAAATTTTAGATGTCGAAGATTCGAAAAGAAAAGAAATCAACAGAAAGCTCTATATGAGCATCTCCTACTAACAAATGCAGGTGTGCGGATTTCTTACATCCCGTATGCAGGCGTGTAAGCAGGAACCCTTTTATTTTTGTCAAAACAAAAAAGTTTTATTCTCTGAATAGATTTTTATCATTTTCAAGGTAAACAAGAAGCGTATTTCGTATTTTCTGTTGCTGGAGACAGCGAGAATTCTTTTAAAAGGTAAAGGACCTAAAAAAAAAAAGTCATTGAGAATATGTAGAATGAGGAGTTAAAATGATAAGAAATTGGGTCTCAGGTGCTAAAATGGCTTCTAAAATCGGCGATTTGAAAGAAACAACTTACCACATTTTTAGTATTATATTTCACATTAGATTGTTTCGGCTGGTAGAAATGATAATGGAAACGAAAAAGATTTTCATTGTGTTATGTTATTCCCGATACGTATGCGCTTAAATAGTTATTTTCTCCTTTTCGTTATAGGAACCAACTTATCTCTCATCCGTACAACCAGTAAACTGATCCCGCACAAAAAAAAATTGCTTCAGAAAGGAAAAAATGGAGAGATCATGATAAAATGCAAACTGCGAAGAAGAAGAATAAATCGCATAAAATGAAGTTTGTTTTATAAAAATGTCTGCATTTTAATAAGAGAAAAAAGTTTCCATTGATCTTCTGCGTTAGAAGAGAGGAACTCTCCACCCTCTGAGCTACTAAATTAAAACGAGCTTCAATCCCATCCCGCTCTTCGAGTTGCGTGTATGTTTCTTCCTCGAGCGCTCAACTCAAATATTTCTTTTGATCGAAAAAATGGAAAACAGAAGAGCGAGAGAGAGAGATGGAAAGCGTAGGAATCGCTCCCGTCTGTGAATTTCAATTTAAAATGAGAAGAGGTTCGATGTATGATGGAGTGCGTACTTTTAATTAGATTTTTACGTTTTTCGTTCACGTAATATTACAAGGTTCTTTAATCATTCTTTGAGCTCTGGCGACGCATTTCGGCATACAAAAAGAGAGACTGATTGAATCTTGCGCATAAGAAGGAATCGTGTAGATTTCTTTTATTTGAGATGTTTGATCTCCGGTACCGCAATTAAGTTCCCAACTAGAAAACTGAGCATAGTTTATTATTATTATTTCATGTTCTTCGTGCTAACTGGGCGGCTTTACATAGTTTACACTGTGTTCGACGCATATAATCTGCTTCTAACTCGTTCTAAGAGCAAAAAAACATGTTAAATGGGTGGCTGAATTTGAATTGAGGACGGTTTTAAATAAGAAGATGGAACGAAGTGGTTATTTCATAGAAATATGACTTTTAATGATGCTTGTATACATCTTAAAAGAGCCTTCCCCATTCATACATGAATTAATTATTTCTGATGTGAGGTGACTTAATTATAGTTATGGAACTACAAGCTATCTCATTAAGGAGATAAAAATGTCTGAATAGACTCCGAGGTATTTAGTTTAAATTAATTAAAGACGCTATTTTAAATCTTTTTCTTTATAGATTTTGGAACAAAGTCTAATCAAAGATCT
Source organism: Argiope bruennichi (assembly GCF_947563725.1). Classification (NCBI taxonomy): domain Eukaryota; kingdom Metazoa; phylum Arthropoda; class Arachnida; order Araneae; family Araneidae; genus Argiope; species Argiope bruennichi. The sequence continues at coordinate 550,044 of NC_079155.1, forward strand.
TTTTAAACTTTATGTAAATTGACTTTGAAAATATGGTAACTCTTACATGGTTTATTCTTACACATTTTTCTCAAATGGAAAGACTTAAAAATGATATTAATAAAAACAGTTGTGTATTGTATCAAAATTTAGCAAAATTTAATTTAAAATTATTCACAAATATATATAGTTCCGAATTCACTATACAGATTTAAAAGAAAAAATAACTTTAAAAGAATTTTGCTTCCTAAACTGTTGAAAAAGGCAGTGATTTTCCATCAATTCCTATTTTAAAATACTTTTGAATGGTAGAGAATATAGTATGGATAATTGGAGATATCAATTTAGTGCATAAATTGATAATTAATATTTATTTATTAACCCTTCAACCGGCTGGAACGTAGAAAGTCGCTCCAACGTGTCTCTTGAATACCGGCTGGAACGTAGGAAGTTGCTTTCCGAAAACTGTTTTGAACCCGGCTGGAACGTAGGAAGTTGCTTTCCGCAAACTGCTATTAACCCGGCTCCAACGTAGAAAGTCGTCAATGCTTTCCCCCTTAAATGCAATAAACGGGGTGGGTCATCTGCTTGTTAAGGTCATTTTGTGGTTTTCGCTGACAGTTAGAATTTGGGTGGTCCCTCCAATTAGGGGAACGAACTCCCGAAAAGGGGAAATAACGCTTTTCGTAAGAATTCGCGATTGCAGGATCGATTGGTGATATGAGCTGTATACTTCATTTCTGATTTGGATATTTCATTATTTCGCCACAAATTTAATATCCAAATGAAAACTATTATACTTATTAAAGGTAGGGAATCCCTCATATTTACATGTCATAATCATGTATAACAGTTAATGATTGTGATTAGTTCGCAAAAAAGTACGTTTGAACTTTTAATAATACTTTTATTAAAATGCTGTAAAATATAAAAAAACAAATCCTTATATAAAATTTTTAAATTTATTTTCATCCCAATTATTAAGCGAGACAAATATTTATTTATAAATGTAATTTTAACTATTGTTTAAGCTTTGTATATAGATTTTGGCCAAGCATTTAATACGTAATGAAAGGCAAATTTGAAAATTTTTGGATCTAATTATTTATTTTTTACTGTTTAGAATGAGTTTTTAGTAAAAGCGTTTTTAATTTTTTTATAGACGTTTTTATTTAAAGTATCTTGATAAATGTAGTTACTATTATTCTCTTATACTGCTTAATATTATTTTTTATTTCACTATTTAAATACAAGCGTTGTTCACTGGTTTTTGCAAATCATATTTGTCTTTCGTTTTTTTTTTTGGGGGGGGGAGAGGGCTCAGGTTATAAAAAAACCCGCTTTTTTTATAAATATAAAAAATATTTTTTTAGAAATTATATCTTTAAAATATATAATTATATTATAAATATATATTTAAAATCTCTATAAAAAAATCAAAGCACATTCAAATGGGAGGAAGAGTTGTGTCTTGTGACGGGCTGCGAAAAGCGTAAATGAAAAAAATTACTTGGTAATAATAAGGACTATTAAAAAAAGTTTGGCATATGAAAGAAAGAAAATATATTTAATAAATGGAAAACATTTATTTATATTCTTCAAAATTGGATGATGTGTATGATATTGCTTTGAAGAATAGAATTAATGAATGTATCTGTGCAATTATAATTATTGCTTTGCAATAAAACAGCATTAACTATTTAATGAAATTAAATAAATGCATTAAAGGCTGATACGATTTCTAACTGTTTGAACGTATCACAAGGCTGTGGATTCAGAACTTTTTTTATCTATGGATCTCGGTTCCTTTCAATTGCTAGTATTCGGTAAGAAAATCCATGTGTTTCTCTATGTGAAAGTAGTTTTTCGGCTTGTTCGCATTGTTAAAAGAAGTTTTACGATCAAATCAAGCAGTAAAATGTCGGTAGGTTTAGTGCTTAAAGTTGCCCAAGTTACATTACAAAGAGAAGTGTTACATCTGGTGAACAACAGCCTATTCAAGGAAAATTAGTGTCTCAAAATGGGTTATATAGAACATGCGCCAGGCAGATTGTACAATAGAAGTACTTTTAATACGAATCTTGCATTGAAAGGGAGGATATTTTCCCTTGCTAGGCATTCAGCAAGACAAGAATTAATTCTTGAAAGAGGTTTTGAGTAGTTCTTTTAATCTTTAAAATTCTTGAAATTTATGAGTCTTGGATTCAAAAGATTAATTCATCACTCCTGAAAGCGGTGTTCTTTTTATTAAGTTAACGTGGGTATTATGGCAATAATCTATGAAAAAAAGTTTTTAAGCTTTGCTCTTTAATCAGTTTTAGATTTTATGTCAAACAAAGTGTGTGCTCTACTATTTTTGATTTTCATATCCATTAAAGTTTTTTTTCATAGAAGATTTAAAGACGTATTTCTTAATATATTCAATAATAAGTAATGACTAAAAAATAAAATAAAAAATTCGATTTCTCTGTTCACTAATACAATGCAAGTGGGTTTTCTTACTAAATTTGTTTATATTCTGGTTGAAATTCGGCTATTGATCAGATACTACTGAAGATTGTTTCCAATAGAAAAATTGCTTCCTTTAGGAAATTTATTTCTAATGCACTTCCTAAGGGCAATCCTAATAGCAATTTTCAAAAATGAGCTAAAAATGTTTCACCAATGCTTGATTCTGCACTTGAACTTTATCTAAAGTATAACAGAAATTTTAACAAAAGCATACCACTGAAAGATACTCAGCATTAAATAATTAGTTGGATCATATCTTGATATCAACAATGGAAAAAAATTAGGTTGAAATGATAGAAGCAACAATGAAGACAATTTAATTTCACTTCCATAATGAAATATATTGATGTAAAATATGCTTAAATTCGATAAATTAATATACAAATGTCAAATTAGTTAATTTACTTTTCTTCGAATTACCACGGAAAAATTTTAATTAAAATTTTTACTATGCTTTAAAAATTCATAATTTACGAAAATAGTAGCGTTTGGATTTTTAAAAAGCTATTTGTGAATATTATTTTTGCTTTGATAAAAAGTAGTTACAGATGATAAGAACATCATGAGACATTTAACATTATGAGAACATTTTAACATCATGAGACCACGATGAGTCATCTGTGACTAGACCACCAATAACTTGCTGCTTTATCACACCAACATGATTCTCCGACCTGTCTTTGCTAATTAATTCTATGATGTAACAATTCACGCTTATCTCTATTTTTCTTAAAAATATAAAATAACTTATATATATATATATATTATTTCTGATTTAGCACAACCTTCTTAATATGTAATGTCATTGTTAAGCAAATTTTCTCCCATCCAATTTTTGTGACCGGAGGATAAGATCATTTAAATGAAGAATTTCTGCCCTTCTTGCACAAACTGGAAAAATAAGGAACTGGTAAAATAATAAAATAATTACAGATTCATTAATATCTATAATTTGTTTTATTTTAATGAGTGTGCCAAAATTTGTAGCAAGTATTTTTATTGTTGCAATGAAATAAAAACCTTAATTTTCACTCACTGGTTTTAAACGTTATTGAAGTTATGATTACTTACTCTAGATTGTTTTTCATTTATTTTATTGTGCATCTACCTTTTGAAATTCACATGCAGCGAAATACCTTATAAATATTGCCAGTGAAATTCGTTTGAATTGTTCAGAAATGAAGAGCATGGAAGCAAGAGTCTGAAAGGGTAATTCTTAACTGTTGGACACATGCAGCTAAGTCTCATTTTTCGTAAATTATCTACGAGATAATTTACGAATTTTCATAAAAAATCATAATGTTGTAACTTAATAAAATGGGTACAGTTGAAATTTTGATTTCATTGATGGAGTTAGATGAAAGAAAGATTCTTCGCAATATTTAACGGCAGAGAAATGCTTGGATTTATGAAAATATTTCTGCACTGACTATAAGTCATTTTTACCAAGATTTGTGACAAAATTAGGAATGATATAAGAAATTGACATTCAAAATATTCACTTATTAAAAATATGAATGAAATGATGATTTTTATCAGATATAAGCCTCGTGAGTAAATGGATACACTATGTTTTCTTATTTTAGCATTAAAATTAACTTTAAAAATTTATTATTTCAACTTATTTTTTAATTATTTCAAAATAAGATAATTAGTCAAAAATATTCAAGTTAATAATATTTTCATCAACATATTATCATTAAAATATTCACCTACTATATATTGACAAAAGATTGTTTTATTATTTTTCAAAACTTAAAAAAATGAAATGAAAAACAAAAATCAAAAAATAAACAAAAAGTTTTTATAAATTTTTATTTATAATTTTCAATAACAGATTATAACAGATTTATATCCGAAATGAATGTAGTATTTTTAAATTAATAATAATTTTTTTATAATTTATTTCAATCAGGGAGCTATAAATCATGCTATTTTCATTTCGAATACCAAATATGCGAGTAAAAGGCTTACAACTAAAAATTAGAAAAAACTTAAGTAAAATTCACTGAATGTCAGTAAAAAGAATGTATTATATTCGTAATGCAATTTGATGAATGATAATTCCTTTTAAATAATTTATTAAACAAATTTTTCTATTACTAATAAAAATTTATAAAATCATACTGCGGATTTTTTTTTTAAAATTTATTTTTGAACAAATTCTATTTTCTGCAAACATTGCAGATTAAAAGAGAAGTTCTTAGTTCTCAGAGCGAAAACCAACTTCTTAGTTGAAAAACCGCATGGCAATTGCCCTGCGTCGACAGATTTATTACTTGATTGATCAGTCAGTCCTATTCAAAATCCCCGGTGTTTAGGGGGTGGCGATGGTCGAGACGCGGGAAAGTTTACCCCCTGTTGTTAATGGTCAGGGGAAAGCAAAAACATACCAGGCCGGTTTAGGAACGTTCTGACAATTTCTTTTCTAGTAAATTGTGTTCAACCTTTATTTTGACTGCGGCCGTTTTAAGAACATTCTTAAGCTGGACAGCCGACGCTCGATGGGTTAAAATATTAAAATTATATTTCAAAATGGTAATATATGCAAAGAATACAAGAAAAAATACTTTAATATTTATATACAGTAAATATATGAATAGAATAATAATATAGAATAAAAATTTTTCAGAATCATGATAGAACAAATTAAGAAAGATATTTTTTGACAGTTTAGGCACATTCCTCAAGAAGAAATTTTCAAAACATTATCTGTAAATGAAAGTATTGTATATACCAATATTTGCCAAAAAAGGAATATTTTCCTTTCAAATTTTTAAATTATTGAAAAATATATTTAAGAATTTTTGTAGCGGGGATCAAGGTGAACTAATTTTTTAAATGAATACAATATTTCCCCCCCCCCTTTTTTTTTTTTTGCTTTTAAATACATAATTACATTTAAGCTTTATTTAGATTTAATTTATTTTTCCTGCAAATTATTTCTTTTGGATTTTCGTCTTTATTTTTTTCTTTTTATTCAGAAGTTTCAATAAATTTTCTTATCTGTTTTTATTTGCAATTACTTTCGTGTTTTAAATTTATTAATTATATCTTTATGGTTTCTCTTAAAAAAAAACGAAGTAAATGAAAGAATATAGATTTTTTGGAAAGAAAATTTTTTAAAAAAGAACATGTTAATAGGAGTAAAATCTAGTACAAAGAACAATCACTCTATAACAAAAATTAATTGCTGAGGAAAAGTGTTAATTTTTGAAGAATATTCATATGTAAATATAACTTTACGAATTCTGTATTTTAAAGTTTGAAAGTATATTTTGTCTTGATGTAAGAATTGATTTAAATAGATAATATATTTGACAAATTGTTTCTTACATTCGGCTTCAGAACAGATAAAACAATGCTTTTATTAGCTAAATATGCTAATTATTAACTTTATTGGCTTGAATCTGAATTTTTTCTCTTCGATTTATATATTTTCTGTAATTATAGACATTGTGAATGAAAAAATAAATCTTTATTCTGAAAAACAATTATAAGTAAATCAGCAATTTTTTAAATAATAACTAACTTACCTACTGTATATCATTAAATAAAAATAACAATTATTAAATTTACTTTTAATTTATGAGAGTGTTTGCTTACATTTTGTTTTAGATGAAGTAAGATAAAATACCGTTACGGATTTTTCACCGCTTTGTTCTTTTGAGTGTATGGCGTGAGAACACAATTAGCAGGCCTCAGTAAAAAAAAAAAAAAAAAAAAAAACAACGGCGTTGATTTACACACGAAGAGACGAACACAAAGAAGATGAATATACAGACGACAAATATTTACAGCCGAAAAAAACACAGGACAGCACACCACAGACGACTGTATTTCACAGCACACGAAGCGGCCAGACAGAATCTAGCAGGAGAGGAGATCCTCAAACAGTCTCCCCAAACGGCTGAACTTCTCACTGTTTCTTCTCGCTTTATCTGCCGACTCACTACTTCTCACAACTGGCTACTACACAAAAGATACGACGCTGCTCACACAGTAGACAACAGAATTCGGCACACGTTGACACTCCGCTGTTTCTTCGCTATCCTCTCAAAGACTCGTTACTTGTGGGCGACTCCGATTACAATTCAATTCACAACAACGACAATTCACAACATTGAGTGTGCTGGCCTTTTATAGTTCCGGGGAGGCGGGGCTAGACGCTTCTAGACGAATCAGGCGTGTCTCGGTTCCTAATGGACGGATCCACAAAACTCTCGAAGTTTCGAGCATTATCCATTTTGTCGCCATCGTGGCCAAATGGTCGCCAAGTTTGTCACCAAGCTCTGGGATCATTGGCTCGGCATCCGACAGCCTCCAATACAGATGACTGTAAAATGGTCTTTCTTATGATGAAACTATTTGTGCTGGGAAGCAAAATTACAGGTTTGTAACAATACTTTTAACAAATGTGTACGGAAATCAGTGAGGGATGAACTGAAACATGACTCATAAAATATCCCTTTGATATTAAATATGTTCACGTTTTAAACTTTTAGAAATCATATTTTCCTTTAATTGGGTCAGAATATCTTTTCGTTTACATAGAATATAAAATAGACCATCGATAAATCTATTCAAAATTATTCATTTAAAAATTTCATGTTGAAATATTTATTTCAAAATCATTTCAAATAAATATAAATATTTTAAAACAAAAATATTTTAAATTTTTTAAAATATAATTTTCACATTTAAACTGAAGGATACGAATTGAAACAAAAACCCTGCTTGATTTGGCACAGGTTCGCTTCAATGCTGAATAGAAAAATAAATGTTAACTTACTTATTCCAACTAATCAGTGCGTAGTAATGATAAGCATAAATAGATTTCATTCTCATTCTTCTTCACTTAAGATTCATTTTAGTCACAGAAAGCTGTAGCGAAAGTAAGAATAATAGCTCAGTTCTATCAAAATTATATATGAAATTTTATATCTTCCAAATCATACAAAAATATTAAAAATTGAATTTGAAATTCTAGATGATGAAGCATTTCAGAATTACTAAACTGATAAATTTAAAAAAAACGACCTTCACTTTCTACAAACCATTAATTTAAAAAGTGAAATTATTTGTTTAATTTTTCGATATTTTTTTTATAAAACGATATTTTTTATTATATATATTTCTCATATTCAAGAATAAAGATATAAATTCTTAAAAAGCCATATTCATTTACATCAAATGAGAACTTTATTTCTCTCGGTAAAAGATATATATATATATATATATATATATATGAAAATTCAAATTAAAAACTATTTATGAAACAATCTAAAAAAACTAAAATTATTTCTGAATCAAACTAAAAAAGCACAATTGTATTTAGAGAGCGCTAATGCTGTGCTGCTACTACTAAACACAGATGAACAGAAACAACTTAGTAAAAATAAAAAAGAATCAAAATAGAATCAAAAGTACAATTAAAAATAAAAAAGAATCCGGCCTGAAGACGTCCTCAAGGATAACCCTCAGGTAGGGATTCAAAACAATAGTATTATATGTGTGAGGGGTCTGACTTTTTGTCCAACAATATTGTCAATAATTGTCGTGACCCAAAATGTGACCCGTGAAAAATGATCGTGAATTTTGCCCAACAAAAATGGGTCGTGACCAGAAAATTTCCTGAAATTGAGGCCTAAGAGATGCACCATTATTTACAGAAATAAAATAATTAATTGAAAAAAATAGAATCTCCGATTTATGCGAAAATTACAATAATATAATATAAACTATAAAAGAACACTCACAACTAATTATTAAAACAAAAAGGAAAGAACATACTAGTAGGAGGTAAAACATCTATCAAATAAAGTGTCCCACCGTGTTCTTTCTTGTTTCACCCCTCTTATACTGTTCCTGCTTAGAAATGCCAGGTCATTCAAAGTAATAATAAATAATTGGATGGTGACCATTAAGAAAATCTCCAGGCCGGATTCTTTTTTTTTCATTGTACTTTTGATTCTATTTTTATTCTATATATATATATATATATTAGTATCCTATACATGTCATTTACTCTCAGATGTAAACAGAAAAAAAAGCATTGTTATCTCGCATTTAGCATTGTTTTCTCATTAAAATAAAAATAAAGCATTGTTTTAGCATTTTGAAATAAAGCATTTAATTGTTATTAAGCATCCTAAGGAAATCACATGTGCCTATTCATGTAAACGTATTAAAAACATTAAAAAGATTTCAGATTGTAGAATAAAAATGAAATTTCTAAAGTGAAGCTACAGAAATCATTAAGAAAAGTTTATATTTTTTGAACAACTTTCCATTTAAAAATTCTGCAATTACTGTGCTGCATTAAATATAAAATATAAAGCTACTGCCCTATTTAGTACATTTTATTTTAATAAGAATATCAGTCCTCTTTTGGGAAGAAAAAAAAATCTATAAGTTAAGAACATCAAGTTGCTTTCAATAATACGAATGTTAGAAAGCATTAGACGAGAAAAGTAAATGATAATCTCAATAGATTTCCTAATAATACTCTGTTAAACGTTTAGAGAAGAGCATCGTTTCACGAAATCAAAAACAAAAACAAAACAAAAAATTCAGATTATCTCATTTGCAGAGATTATATCATATTGCATAGAAGCACTTATTTCCTTAAAATATTAACTTTCTACGATACTGAATTCCAAAACAATAGATAATATTTTATTTGATACATTTTACTGATACGAGAATATCATGTTTCCTTCTCGTTTGAAGAAATAGGGGGAGGGAAGAAAATTGCCATAATCCAGATTTATTTTGAGGCTATAATGCTTATGGAAAAGAAAACTAAAACATTAATGTCGCTGAGAAAAAAAAAAGGCCGTTATTTTTTTCGTCAAACATAGTGCCAAGAGATAATGGAACACAGAACTGGAGTTAGTGACGAAAATAAAAGCCAGTATCGTTTTTCTTCACAAAAGAGAGGAAAAGTGTTTTATCCGATTGCGTTCTATTCTATTCTATTTTGTTTTCATTTCTTTTTTAACAGTATTATTTATTATACTTCGTATGTTAGAAAAATGTCTTAAATTCGATACAGAATTCACCTGGATCATTATTGAAATATATCTAAGATAAAATGATAGATTCTAAATATATTTGCTCTTATTTTATACTAAGAAATCAATTGGAATTTAAAATGCAAGAGCATTAGATAAAATCAATACATCTGAAGGATTTTTAATGAAATATTAACGTAATTTCGAAATAAAAATTATTATTAAAATATATTTATAACTTTAAAATAAATATACTCATATACTTAAAATAAATAAGATATTTTGTTATATAAGGATACAAAATATATTCTACATATTTATGATTAAAAAATAATTTTAACACGCCATGTAATTTTGCAAAAGTGAAATTTCTAAATTTGGTAAAATACCATTCTACCTAAATTTAGAAATAAATCATCTGTTTTATGTGAACATACAAAATTCACAATAAAAGAAGTAAAGCACTGAAAAAAGTTCTGTTTGCGTGAATATGAACTGAAGTATATTGGACTGTTTATCTCTATGTATAGAAACTGTTTTCAGCAGTAACCGCTCACACTTCATACTGAGGTGTTTTATGCCAATCCGACAAAAACGACCCGACGTTGAAACAAGCGAAAAGAACATGCCTCTGCATATCATGGCCACCAGCACAAGGTATTAGGCAAGGCAGAGGCGTTACTACGCTATTTGCATCCGGATGTAGCAAGTCGGCAACGACGCCATCGACGGTCCCTCGAATGAAATCTTTCCGCGAAAGTGATTGAGGAACCTTGGTCCATACGAGATTTAAAGATTCGCCACAACTAAAACTCTACTGGGATCAAATCTAGTGATTGTGAGGGCAACTTCATTTTACCACCCTCGACTTATTCCTCGGCCTTTAGTGAAAGTGCAACTGAAAAGTCTTGATTTCCTGTGCAAAAAATAGCGGGGTACCATTTTGCAAGAAGGTGACGACATGTAATGCATGTCTTTCCACCAAAGAAGGCTTAACATGGTCAAGCAAAAGGGCAACATATACGGTTTTGCAGTGACTGTGCGATCTTCCAACTGGATGCAAGACAGTGCTCCATAAAAGGAATAAGAGCCTAGACGCAATGAAAATACAGGAAACAATCACACGAGGAGAAAGTGGTGCAGGTAATTTGGAGACTTTAACATCTTCCAGTTACGACTGTTTTGCATATTGAATTCACCATGCAGTGAAACGTAAGCTTCATTTGTCCATTTGATGTTCAGAAACCACTGTGTATCCCGTTCCATTTATGCCAGCAGCCCTGTACTCTTTCATCTGTATCTGCCGACAATACATAAATGGTGAAGTCTGTATCTTATTTGGATTAAAATCCATGTAAAATATATCGGATTGACATTTATAAAATCTTTGTTATTTTCCCATATTCGTAAGCATTGCTCCTCCCAGTGAATTCTCAGTTGTCAATTTTTTGATGCACTTTTTTACAAAGTGGACTCGATCCGCGCTCAAGAATTCATCTGTCATTACCTGAGCGCTCCTCCAACAGCTCGTTTCCAAAAAACATCGTACTATGACGTAACCAGTATCCCATTCGTCACTCTAAAAGTAACCAGTATTCCATTAAATGATATAAGGCTTTCTTGAGCCTTCAGTTTTTTCTCAGTAGGAAATTTTTGCAATGCAATAATTGTGGTTTCACCTTTTTTTTTATTAAAGTTTAACACCAACATTCGATCTGGTAACGATAACGTGCTGTCGGGATTGAACGATGAATACATCTCCAGCCAGGTGTTTTACTGCTATCCTGATTTGTATAAAACGTCTCAGTATGATGTGTGAGTCTCTCTTTCCGTTACTTTTGGAATGATTTTTTATACGCGAGGAAGGAATTTAAAGCCCCTCTGACCCTTTTCGCTCAAACAGAATTTGTTTTCGACTATTACTTGTTTTAATATGAATTTTCGAAATTTGCAGGAATTTATGACGCACTTTGTATTTTTCACTGTAGCCATATTTTTTATTTACTAATTTAATTTATTTTTTTCTATGTTTAATCAAACATTTTCTCATAAATTTTTAATAACAAAGCTATTTTTTCTTCTTTTAAAGTTCGTCCTCTGGATTCATTATTCCTATAACTGCGTATGTATATGTATTATACCCACAATTATAAATTTTCATGGTTTACAAAAATTTATCGTTTAAATTTTTATGACTTATATCGCTAAGCTCCAAAATGTGCATTGAATCCATATCTTACCTATTTAAAAGCATACTATAGTCATGGAAATGAAAGCTATGTGGAATAAGGGAATAAATACTTAGTCTGAATATATGTGATTTTTATCCCAAATTTATAATACACACATATATTTTAGATGCATATCTTCATGTAGTGAAATGTTTTGCAGTAAAAATACAATTTTGCGGAACACTAAGTTGCTGATGATGCACGGAAGAAAATTGATCTGCATTTATCAGTGAATGAAATGTCCCATGTCATTAAGGCGCATATCATGACTTTTGTCACCTCTTTCTATATATTGATAAAGAAACACAAAAATGAAACAGCGGAGAAATGAAAATACATGAATCTTATCTTTCTATAAATAAGATATTAATTTTATTTATTTCATTTATACAACAAAACCTTCCATTTTGATTCTTTGAGGGTAAGGGTAAACCGAGCTAAATTTCAATCCAAATAAAACTTTGAATACTTTTTTTAAAAGAATCAAACTTCTGTCAGTAATATTCTCAATACAATTTTAATCATCCATCGACTAACAAATGCTTTTAATACATCACTAAAAAGTACTACTGTTGACGTCTAGAGAATACCAAAATAATCTACATCTAAATACAGTAAGGAACCCTTAACAGAAAATGTCAAATATCACCTTTGCAATCATGCAGAACTACCAATATTTTTGCTTTGCAAAAACCTTTCCTTTGGAAATAGATTCATGACATCATAATAAGCTTGTTATAGAAAATTTTAAAGTTTATACAATTTTAAATGCGTACAATTCCATATGAAAATTTCAAGCACATAGATTTTAGCTATTATTATTTTTAAATGGTCATATTAATTTTCATATGCGATGACAGGTAAAAGAATAATGTAAGGTCATTAATTTTTACTCTGCAATTGTAAGCAATTATTTTATATAAAAATCCAGTATAAATCATTTTTAAAAATTTTCATTAGGTCGCCAATTCTTTCGACAATCATACTTTTATTTTCACTAACCATTGAATTTTAGTTATTCCATTATTTAATGAGTCACTAAAATCGCTTAGTTGTTTCACTTTTTTCAGTTTGAATTTAACAGTGCTTCAAGAAAGCATTAAATTGAGGAAATGTGCCATAAGACCTAAATGAAAACTCTTTCTTTCTTTGTTTTTCTGAATGTTTCAGATAAAACGCAAAAGAAGGACAAATAAATGAAAATAACAACCATTTCGAGAATCAGTTAAAATAACTTTTTGTATTTAAGGATTAGAGTAATATTCTTATTTTCCTGAATCCATTAAAATAATGTGCATTGCGAATGTTACAGTTCTAAGGAAACATTAACGACGAGGAAAATACTTGGAATGTAGTCAGATAAATTACAGAAATGTAAAATTGTCAAGGTTTTTATCACAGTTGATGGAAGTAACTGGATTTGGAGTTGTTTCATTTGTTATAAATATTTCTGGGGAGATTAAAACACAGCTTAGTTTTCAGTCCGAAGCAAATGCAAACTGTAGAAAAATGATATAAAGAATGATTTATATTGGGATGGATGGGAAAATGAATAAGACTTCATATAATGACTTGACTATTTCTCAATAGTTGATGATTAATAATTAATAATTATCCATTAGAAAAAAATAAAATTCAATCGATAGTATAATTTAATTTCAATTCCTGTCGCCTGGCAGAGAGAGGTTAAATAATTAAGTTTGTCTATTCTGGTGTCGGCTAATTTCTCGGAATGTCTAAAATATAAACACTAAATGTCTGACAAAGGTTTGTAAAATTTCAAAGAATAGAAATAAAAGTTTAGCGGTTTAAAGTCTTATTCTAATCTTGTAAGGAAAGATTCCTGAATATTTATAAAGAATTAAAAAATGATAGAAAATAAACGAAACAAAGCATTAACAGTGTTCTTAAAATTTGTTGTCGGTCTCATTTATATTATGAAGCAATGAAGTTAATCCTATAGTTGACGCGTAGTCCTTAATTATATTGTAATTTCAAGCTGAATATTTTCCCGAATACCTGAAATCATTAGTCTTTTATTCTCTTTTTTTAAAATTTTACATACATTTCAAAGGCATTTAGCGTTCATATTTTAGTAATTTCACAAAATTAGCCTGAATTGCAAAGCTTTTGCACGTGTCTGTAAATGCCAATATTTATGAAAATAAGAAAGAGATGACTCGAAAGACAATCGTCTCGGATATTGAATCGCAAGACGGAATAAAACCGCTTGTTCAGCATCTGCATTCCTCCTCAGAGAAGAAATGTAGTAAATTTCGTTATATTATTGACTTTATTAGATTATACTAGCAAGGAAGGAATGACTTTGCTGCTTGGATATAATATACAATCGGAGATGAAAAAGGAACCACTCAGCTTCATTTTGGCATCGTACATTGAGCATTCATAAAAAAGGCATCATTCGAAACGAATTAATGTACTCCTAAAGATTTTTGAATTATAAAATCATATGGAGCGGTTTCTGTATCAAAATAAGAACTAATCGAAATTTCAAATAACAGAACCCATTTTTTTTTTTTGGCTGAAGTCCAAAATTATATTCAAAGTTCTTCCTGGAAACCAAATTTTATTAGCCTAGCTCCATTCCATTCAAAATTATGAGCTAACAAAATATTATCCTTCTAATGTTAAAATAAAATTTTGGATCTTTATTTATATCTTTAAAAAATTATACAATTACTGACCTAAACTCATTCTGTTATGAAAACATAAATAATTTTACACATATTGAACATACATTTATTATTAAAGAGTATATTTTAATTTGCAAAAAAAATTAATTAAAAAAAATTAATATTTTTAAAGACTATATATTTAAATTTTGTCATAAATCGAAAGACAAGGCCATTTTATTGGAGCATAAAATGTTTTAATTCATTCCTATGAGTAGTTTTTCCTTTGCATTAAATGTTCCGTAAAATGATTCATTTAGAGGCGCATTCACACATTTCAAAATATCGACAGCATCTTATTTAGCATTCAAATACTATTGAATATTATTATTTCTTGAATTGAATATCAGAAGAATACATCCAAAATATTTCGCCAGTGACAAAAGGTATAAAATCTAAATCAAAAACGCTTTCCAATACCTTAATATTATATAAATATTCGGTGATTTTAAAAATGGGTCGATGGCTGTCATGTAATATCTAAGTACACAAGGGGTTTTTTTTTCTTTCTTTTTCTTTTTAACTTTGGATTGCTACATCACTTTCTATTTCCTCCTCCAAATTGCGCAATGGGTGAAAAAATTATGTTAGCATAGCGTGTTTATCGCCTATTGTGAAATCAGAAATTTGAATTGCTGAATTGGAAGAACGCGGCGGAGTTGCAGTCTTAAGTTAAATGCAGAATCTACATTATATTCTTTCTGTAAAGAAATGAATGGATCAGCTATTGATGAGTATCCGAATTATTACATTTAGAATTAATTTAAAATTGAATGGCTATATGAAATTCAAACCCATTTTTATTGCACAGTTCCCGAGATATCACGTATTTGTTTATGTTGTAGTTTTCTTGGTTTTTCTTTCTTTTTTTACGATGGATATGGAAAACAATTTTTTTTTAAAGTTAACACAACTTCCTATGTCAAAATGATTTATAATGCCTTGATAAAAAAAAGCAATCTACGAATTACTTCATAATTCATTACCGAATGCTTGCAAATTATATTTCATAAATTTTAATCCAGAAATCTGACGTGCAGCTTTTTTTTTTAATTTATAAGCGTTTAATTTACTCTAGAGCTTAAAATATTTTTATCTCCCGTTCCTACTCATTTAATGAATGGAGATAAATTTTTTCATATGCATTAAACCGCACCACTCTCAGCTAGAAACAACAACAACAGAAAAACAATTTTATATTAGACGATGTGTAATGGAACTCGGAAACGGATGTTTATGACAAGCCATGAAAGCTGTTGGGAGAAAAATTATTATTTTTGCGAAGACGTGGGGCATTTATTTACTCTTCATCAGCCGATGAAGGTTAAAAAATAATTAAAATATAACCGAACCATTATATGTACAGCTTTTTTTCTCGAGATGTAAAGACAATGTAATGCCCTTGTTTAAGTATCGGAAAAATGATACGGCTCAGCCAAGTTCAGGCTTGGGATACATTAACACCTTATTTACCAATAACTTCCCATTCCATTCTAGAAGAATGCAGAAAAGTTGTTCGTTAAAAAGGCTCAAGGCAATATCTTGCGAGTCAAAAATATCTTCATTGTTAATTAAACTTCTTACCAGCCGACTTGCCATTTTATTCTAAGTTTTCTTTCTGCAGTCCTGGTCTCGTCCACTCCAAACAATTGCCGACGACAACTTTTAAGCCGAATTCTCTTCAATTTATTTTAGAATTACCCCAGGGAGGAATTTAACTTACAGTTTTGTGATATTAACTTCGGATCTTTCAGTGAGATAAAATATACGATTCTACTCGCAAATTCTGAAGCAGCCATTTCGCCGTAAGGCAAATAACTCATTTCGGGTGATATGCAAGTAGTGAATTGTCCTCCAGTCGATACAATTCTTAAAAGATGCATTTAAAGTACTTCACTAATTATTATCTTGCACTCGTCATTAATGCATTTTCTAGAAAAGTCCATGTAAATGCAATTGTAGCAGTGATGCCACTTTTTGTATTCACTTAAAAAGTACTTCATAAAAACAATCGCAATTTTTTAAAAATATATTTATGTTTACATTAAAATATTTTTTTTACCTTCATATTTTGATAATATTTTGTAAAGTTAGCTGGAAAATTTATTTTCAGTTTTATAAGTAAGTAAAGCATCATCATAGTATGTAAAGCCTTTTTGTTGAGCATTATTAAGTATTTACATTAAACCGGGAGCACGAATGCGCAGAAAGACGGCATGTATTCAGAGCAAGTTATTTATGCTGTCGGCTATTTCTGAGGTCTCATTTCTGTATTTTTCCATCAGCTCTCATTGAAATGACTCGAGTGGCAACACCGGCTTGAAGTAAGCACTGCTTTTTTTTTCTTACTTTATCGTATACGAAGCAAAGAGGAAATATTGCAATGGTCAAAACATTCTACCTCAAGAGTGTGACGAATCTGTATATTTCTGATTTCTCTTTGAGTCCGAATGATCTGATTTTCGAACTGTATCTGTCTATGAACATAACTCAAAAACACTTTAATGTAAATGAATGAAATTTGGTTATTAATCACTAAATTTATATCAAAATTTGAAAGACAATTATTCAAAGGAAGTGTGCCTGACCGGTTGAACTTGATAGCTACAAAATGGAAACCGTCAGGTACATAAAATCTAGTGTAGAATTTAATTCTCTATAGATTTAATTCTCTAAAGTATAAATTTATCTCAAATTTAAACAAAATCTGTCAACGGATTGATCGCCTGTCTCTCTGTATTTTCACAAGTCTGTAAATTCAAAACTGCAACTACTTAAATAAATTAAATATGGTATGTGATCTTGTGATGACCATTGTAGTTGATGTCAGATTTTAGTTTCAATTGACCTGCAGAAAATGCTCCTTCCATATTCGATTTTGGGGAACTTGTATAATAACTGTATGTCAGTTATTAATGGCAAAAAAACAAACAAACAATCACTGTAGATCGCGTGATAGATTCAGCAGTGTATCTATTTCTCGCAACTAAATTTCGCCAATTGCGCTTAAGGCATTCATGGCCCTTCCGGTGTGTGCCGTTTTACGTCAGAAGGGAGGGGGGGGGAACACCTTTATCAGAGAACACACGATAAAATTTGGTGTAGATCATTCCCGCTGGCTTCTCTTTGTTTAAATGCGCAAGATAATTCGAAATGTCGATTTCTGTTCCCATTCATTAAGAACATAAATATTGTACTTCCGACTAAAATATTTACGTTATAGCATAGAATTCGTGACCATTGCTACGTAAATTATCTATTATTTGCCAATATTTTTCCTTGAATGATCATGCATTTAATTACAATAATTCCATGAAAATAGGGTCCCTTTTAAGTAGTATCATTGAAAGGACATTAAGCATTTTTCGAATGATCTCAATTAATTTATTACTTCTGATGCTCGAAGAACATTTCTTAGCTTTTTGCGTTGGTTGACTCGTCGCGATTTTTTCTCGCTGACATTCGTTGCACACTTCTTCATTCCATTTTACTGGGCCTTTTTTTCATTGTGGGCTTTATTTTTTCCAACTTACAGGGACTTCCTGTGAAGAACAAAAGCACTGAAATGGATTCCACCGGTGCGTTTCAATAATGAATGCCAGACTGACGGAGAAGATTCATATTGTGCACTTCTTACGATATTAAAACCAGTTCTTGTTTTGGTCTTTTCAGTCCATAGTGGAATAAACGGAGTAATAGCTTTATTAAGAAACTTTGATAGTCAGAGAGTAGAAACTTTCCATAATACGATTTAACTTATTCCATCTCTTCGAAAATTAAAAAAATAACATGTTATCATTCGTTGTGCGAGTATGAAAAATAGAACCATTGGTTTTTTCTTATGAAAAGCAGATTGTAGCATTAGAAAAATTTAGCATAGTAAGAATCAATTTATGCTTGCAAGTTGAAAGAAAAACGGCTTCCAGCAGAATAGAATTTAATTAGCGAATGCATTTACTTACGCAGTGAGACCAAGCAAGCGAGTGCGTTTGAGTTTTGTCTATTTTCCCGATGGAAATTGCATTTGGTTTATCATTTTTCGGATCGACCGGCAATAATGAACAGGAAAGTTTCACTTGCATTACAAAATTTTATTTTGCATTAATACAATGAGGCACAGCATTCGTGTAGCACAAGTTGATAAGAAATGAAAATTATTTGGCTTTCCATACTTTTCTGCCAAACCGAGAAGAATTGTCACCTTTAAATTTTATGAAACAAAAATAAGTAAAATTTGTTGATGAGTAGAAATTTGGAAAACAAGAAATATTGAATTATTTTTACTTAATGGTTGAAAACAATTGGTCATATAATTAATTTTTTTTTTCATTTTTTAGTGGCAATAATGTGCTTATATTACATAATGCTTTCTTCAAACAATTTAGAAATTTTATAACAATAAATCAAACACTCTGAGAAAATTTTATTTAGAATATATACAGTACACTCCCGATTATCCGCGGAATTGGGTGGCGCGGCCGCCGAGGATAACAAAACACGCGGATAATCCGAAAAAAGCTAAAAACGGGTATAGCAAAAGAGAAAACAGTCATTTCAACTTTGGAAAATCGTTTTATGTACAATAAAACGTAAAATAAACAGCAGGAAATGTTTAACTAATGCTTAATATTTTAGTATATCACTCAAAACTAACCTGAAATACATTTTGTTAATGAAAACAGAAAAGTGCTTTGTACTTACGAGAGGCGTCAAGGATACACAGGAAAATTAATACATATGTTCTGTTTTAATACTATAATGTATTATGTAATTACAAAAGCATAGCTGTAAAACTACACCTTTTTAAAGAAATCAGTCATTTGTGTTTGTTTCTTGCTTTGGAAGCATTTTCTCTTTGTTTGGAAGCAAAAAAAAAAAAAAAAAAAAAAAAAAACTTAGTGCGGCAGGCACGGATAATCGGGAGTCTACTGTATTTTTCTTTCTCTTTCTTAAAAATGATAATCAGAGAGCTATCTCAGAAATGTTCACTATTCTTTTGGAAAGAAATGGCTCAAGAAATGTTTCATAAACACAACAATAATTGAATTGAAATAGATTGAGTAAATTTAAAATTTCGTTTCATAAAGTTAATTAAAACTATCCGAAATTTTAATAAAAATACCATTTCGTGCGCTTTTTCGTTACAATAGCTTTTAAATAAAATAGTTGATTAAATAGCTTTTAAATAATCAAAATTATTACAATGATTTAACAGGCTGTAATTTTTATCAATATTAAATAAAATTTGGCATTTAAATATTTTTTATTCTATTAAAATAGAGCATAATGGCATAACATTTGCATAAATGTAATCAAAAATAAATTTCTAATTTCAAAGAAATTTTTTTTTCTATTCACAAAAGGTATACTTCATTATCAAAATGAGTAATGGAATGACGATCTTTAATAATTCAAAATCTTTAATAGTCAAAAATATGGAATGACGATTCTTTAGAAAAAGAAATTATATTTTTTCGAATGTCCAAACTTTTCTAAATAAGCATAGGGACATATTGCTCAATATACGGAAATTCATCAAATAGTTAATGGGGACCTGGCTGTATTGAGCAATTGTTAACAAATTTATAACGCTTGAACTATTCAACTAATTACATCTTCTGAGTAATGTTGCCATAAATCGGTCAGTCTTGCAATTGACTTTATTAATAAAACTTCTGTTACATCGAAAGCGAATTAATTAATAGAGCGCTTGAATAAAAGCTGTCAAAAATAATAATTTGATGATAATAATAAAACCAGAAAATGATGTTTTTCTATAAACGAAAAATGCATTTCTTCATTTTTAATAGAGAAATTGATTTTCAGAAATTCCTTCTTTAATCAGTAATATCCCCATCATTTTTGTTCTGTATTTTTTAATAACAACCGTAGATTGAATGTTTGGAATATATGTTTGAAAAGCTATTGTCTAAAATTGTGGGAAATTGGTGCTTTTTTTTGAACAATTGATTCCTCCGATTTCTATTCACCGCAGCAACAGAAATTGTTGTGTTTTTTGAATCAAAGAAAATAATTGGACTTATTGAAGAATAAAGAATTACATATTCATACAATATTTTATTTAATTTGTCTTTACTAATTTTCTTTATTATTTTACTTTGTAAATATCGCACTCACTGGTACTCGAAAAGCGAGACAGGCAACAGATGTTTTCAAAATTTGTTAGAAATCTACAGATTATTATTTAAATAACAATTTTCATTCATTTAATTCAAAGTGTATTTGATTTATCGTTTCCACAAATAAACAAGCTGACGTAATTACGAAAATATATTATTTTTTTGTACGCATAAAAGTCAGAAAAGGGAAGATTCATCAGTTTTTTCTAATCAAATTTTTAAAGGATTGCAACGTTTTTCCTTTGTGTACTGTGTAGACGAAAAACACTAAAATAATAATAGAAAAAAAATCTTCTCTAAGTGTGCGAAAATATATAAAAAATTTTTTTAACCAGATGAGCGCTTAAATCTAAAGGAAAAGGAAAATAAGCCACAATGAGCATCAAAAGGAAAAATACATGTTTCGTTAAACAAGTCTCGAGTATTCTATTTATCAAAAATCAAATTGCAACGTGAAGACGTTTAAAATTTCAACTTATCCTACTAATCATTTAAACTTTTGATGTTTTTACAATTTATTTCTATGACCACATGTTTTTATTACCTTTTCCATTTTTTTATTACTCTTTCCTTTATATTTAACAAAAGCATAATTTTGAAAATGGTTGCATAATGGTCTGATAATGCATTTCATTTATTATTTATTTTGAACCGTTATGCAGTACGAAAACTTTTATGCAACCGATGCAGTTATTGGGATTGAGAAAACAATTTCTTCCAATAAATGAACGAGACCTGGAAAGAAATTTTAACAAAAGCAATAATTTTAAGCATTGAGTGATAATTAGTAAACCAGAAGTCGATAGACTAAAAAGATTTCTTGAGCAAAATGCTTTCAAAACTAATTTAACTGTCATAGTCTAGTATTGCAGTCATTTCTAGCAATCCAATCTGCTGTAATGAAAACTAGATGAACGGTTATCCTACGACAGAATTATAAATTTCATATTCTTCATTTTAGCAACTGAATAATCTCTTAAAGGGCCTTTAGAAGTAAAAATATAAGAATGAACTTGAAGGCTACCAAATTTGGCATATTGGAGAATGGGAATGTGTATCTCGGAACGGTTTTTTAGAATTTGAATTTTGATTAATTAAAAGTTAATTAATCAAAATTAATTTGCTATTTTTCTGTGATGAATTACGAAAATTTTATTCTACAAAGATGTATTTTGCACTGTTTCAAAATTTAGAAAATTGTATTTTTAACTACACAAATTTAACAGCAATGCCTATTTTCCCTATACTTTGGCAATTAAATTTTTTTTAAATCTAATTTTCAAGAATGTATTACACTATTGCCTACACCGATTTAACCGTTTTCTTTGTTTAATCAAATATTTAAACGCGTGATTTATTCCATCGTTTAAAACTAATGAAGGATTCCGTTTTATGTCTGCATAGTTTATAAGATAAATTTAAAAAAAATGAAGTTAGAATGCCACGAAATTTATAGAATAGATGAACTGAATATTTAAGTTTCGAATTGCTCTATAATGCATTGAAACTAGCCTTTACTTATAAAAGCACATAGTAAAAAGATAAAATACACGACAATTAAAAAAAACACGCCTTTAATGCCAGGTAATTATGTGGAATAATGGATGAAATTATATCTTAATGATTTAACTGGAATTCAATATAATCTTAATTCCAACGAATTATCTAGTTACCAATGATGATTAGTTTTAAATAAAATTATCGAATAATATATTTTAAATTCAAACATATTATTTATAACTTTAACTAGTTTTCAACCATTGTTTCATATAATTTATTAACATACAATCAATTATTATGCAATATAATGATAATAAGTTTGTTAAAAATATGCAAATGTTAAAAATAAGCGGTAATTTTTTTAGACTTCAAATAAGAACAATAATTTTCTACAAAGAAAGTTACAAAAAACATAAATGAATTTTAAATAATGATTTTATAAATGATATTTCATTTTAGGAATGATAAGGGATTAATTATCCTAATTCATGAAACATAAATCGACGACTGTATTTTTCACAAAAAAAAAAAAAAAAAAATCTAGCTACAGTAAGATTTTATTAAAGCTGGGCATCGTTACAACAGGCCGGTTTCATCTGCATGAGTTGCGCAGTTGCTTGTAACTCCGTATTGTGCTGAAAGGCTTGTATTGTTTGAAATGAAGTTGAAAAGAGTTTAATTTATGCACAATCTCAGCATGTTTCATTTTGTTAAATAAGGATTTTAAGATGCTTCTTTTGTTTGCAGTTCTTTTTTATTTGCTTGCTTAATCAATTCAATAAGGACTGCCGCTTTTTACAAACACATTTGCATTCCTTTCGCCTTTAAATGAATTTATTTACTTTAATTAACATTTGTTGAATAACTGTCTCGTATAACTGTATTTTGAAAGTACGGAAAAAAGCACCCACCTGACTCTATAACAGAGAAACATTTGATTTTTCAGCTAATATCACTTCGAATTCGAAAATCTAAAAACATTAAAAATAAATCATTCATCATTAGAGAACAATGCAGCAATGATTGTTGTCATAATAAAATTAAATAAATATTTAAATAGCTACCATGAAGTGTAACTTAATAACTTTCAGTTTGATATTTAGTGAAATTACATTCTACCCGTTTGTAAATAAGCTATTTTTGTGAATGGAAAGATCTAGAAGAAATGACAACTTTTTAAAGCTATTCTTTGAAAAAGACTTTCCTTTTTTGTTTTCATAAGGACTTTAAAACGCGATTACATTCAGTTATCACCACTAATGTTACCATGACAACCGTTGATAGTGCAATTGCTGTTGCCGGTTTCCCTTGAGAAATAAGACTTATTGATAATGTCATGAAACTTAAATCGTTGTTTTTATTTTCTTTTTTACTGCGGTCTTCAATGGTATTAAATAAAAGACAGACATGCGAGAATTTGCATAGAATAAATTACCACTTTTTCTGCTCATTCTGAATAATATTTTAGGATTGAACTTAAATTTCCAAATTTGAAGTCCTACCTTTTATTGCTTCCATATGAAGCTAATACTTCTCTTACATTGGATTTATAAGGTTTATTACATCGTAAAAAGTAAAGAATTCACTGCAGCTTACAGACAACATCAGTTCCAGTTCCGGTTATGGTTTAATTATGTGCTTAATTCTTTTCATTACACACTAAAAGCTTCATTTCATGAAACGCTTAAAATTGCGTTCTCTTTCTACAGTCATAGAATTTCCATTGGAGCCTTGGGTTTACGGATCACAGTCGATTATTTTTTAATTTTCTGTTCTGATTCCAGTCATGATATAGTGATTCACTCGCTGATAGTATTAATCTCAAAGTTGATAAATGATAGTGTTCAAGCGTATTTCTTCCATGTTTACGCTTTCAGATTTGATTCTCAATCATGACTTTGATATCCACATGAGTCGGCATTTTATAACAAAAAGTGAAAATCTCCCACTTTAACATTTAATAACTTTTCTCAAAACAGTTTCACTAACACATTGTAAAAGTCTCTTGTTGTGTACCATTCAATTCATTTTATGAATTCAGGTATGAAATCGTATTTTCTTATGTTAAACAAACAAACAAAAGAACCTTTAAAAAAAGTTATATTCTTTTTTATTTACAAACTTAATGAATTGTTTGGTATGTCACTTTATTCAATATAATCTAGTAAATAAACTTATGTTTTATTTGTTTGACATTTATTGCACTATGGCTCAACGATTTAAGAAATTTGATGTAATTATAATAATTTCTTTCAGGTTACTTTAAATCTGAAAGAAATCTTAATAACAGCAGATAATGCGTATCTCTGCTATTTACTTAGATTACAAAATCTCCGAGCAAAGCGGAGAAAAAAACGCAAACATTCAAATAAATTAACATAATTTATGGTTTAAGGAAAAAAAAGAATTTTTTGTTTTGAAAAGTGTATAAGTATTTACTTTTATAATTGTCACATTTTTTCGATATTTGAAGGCTTTTAAAATCCCAAGAAAAGTGAAAATGATGACACAAGAAAGGCCTTTTTCTGAAAACGATTCCTGTTTAGAAGAGTTATGAAACATCTGGCAAAAATGAATTAAAGTTTGACAGAGAAAAATAATTCAAATTCTGGCATTTAAAATCGGAATGGTTAATGATAAAACCCGACTTATCCATTGCATTGAATCAAACAGCCAGAAGAAATGGTTCAAATTGTTTGACTGGCACGCTGCAAAATTATCAATTAGCAAGACAGACAAGACAATTTTGTTAGTCGTTTAATCTTATTAAATTTGAAACCTTCTTTAAAATTCTTAAAGACACACAGCTGAGATAAGATACTTTTTCAATTCATTTAATTTATATTCAGGATGCAAGAGTAGTAAAAATATTATAGAAAAGGGTATAAACAAGGCTCTAGAAAATCTTGTACCATGCATTATTTTGTGTGAATTTTTTTTTCGACCTTTGTAATTTTACTGTTTAACGATGAAAAATCTTTAAAAATATAGATTTTATAAAAAGTGAATGCTCACAACTAAAGGAAAATATGGATTGATATTTAGTGGTACAATATAAAAAGTGATCCGAGGCAGAACATCCTGTCCTAAGCACTGGTCTGTAGCTTAAGCAGTGAAGCTCAGATCATTCTCACATGAATTATATTTCGTGTTCTTATAAGCAGAATGGTTATTGTTTCAGGTTTTTTTCACGAGATACCATACTCATATAAACATTTATTTCCGTATTATCATTTTTAAAGCTTAACAATATTAGAACTTGTCGGATCAAATGAATATCAAAGCTTTTAAAATTATAATACATTTAATTCTATATGAATTATTTCTTTGATCCCATTCCATATTTAAATATTTCGCTTTAAATATTATGTTATGAAAAAGTACACCATGTACTAAAAATGCATTCCACCCCAAAAAAGCAGGAATATATATATATATATATATATATATATATATATATATATATATATATATATATATATATATATATATATATATATATATACAAAAGTATTAGAATCAAGTTAATAGGAAAAACAAAAATCAAATAAAAATTAAACCAAAAAAATTATTAAAAAAAGAATCCGGCCTGAAGACTTTTTCAAGGGTCACACTCAGGCAGGGATTCAAATAAAGGGATTTTTTTCTGTGAGGACATACAGACATTGTCTAATAATGATTCCTCGTGACCCGAAAATCCCCTGAAATTATGCTCAAGAGATATACTATTTTAACAGAAAGGAAATACAAAATAACAAATTAGAAAAAAATAACCACAACAAAGTAAAAATACAATAACAAAAATAACAATAAAAACAAAAACAGCATTAAAATTAAAATTAAAATTAAAAACGAAAAGGCCAGAACATACCATCCAACAGTCAAGGAAGCTTTAAACAATCGATTGTGATTTCCTGTTTTTAAAAAAGTTAACGGTAAATTATGTAAACAGAGGTAGGCACCCAGCGCCATCTATTGAGTGATCCAATATGCAAGTAAAGTTCTATTTTTATTTAAGCCAAAGGATTAATCCCAAACCATACCTTGTTTAATTAAAAAATTGACATTACAGTAATTTCTAGGAAAATCATTTTTAATTAAATTTTTAAGGAGGATATTTGATGCTTCAATATAAGAATTTTTATTATTGCAAACCCTTTTGATCCTGTTAACTTGTGAGAAAATTAGATTTTTGAAAATTTTAGAGTTTAGATTGGAATGGTAGTTACATAGTTTTGTTATTTTAAAGTTGAAACCATCCCTTTTATCGTATATACCAACTATTGTTTTATCATTAGCAATTTCGATTTTTAAATCCAGAAAGGTAGCCTCAAGTTGATTTTTATTTGTATCTTTTAGAATTAAATCTTTTGGATAGCAATTAGTAATAATATTAGTATTGTCGAAGTTAATCAAAAGTAGGTCATCAATATATCTCCACCCGTTTATTAAATTATATTTAATTATTTTTTTCTCATAGTAATGCAAGAAAATATTAGCTAAAGCACTTGAGAAAGCTGTCCCCATTGGAATGCCCTTGACTTGTTTATAAAAATTAATACCATTAAACACGTAATTTTCAGTTACTAATACTAATATTATTACTAATTGCTATCCAAAAGATTTAATTCTAAAAAACCATCTCTGATGGATTTCGTTTCTGGAAACTAATTTCTTTGCATTAAATTCTACAAAATATAATTTTTTTATAGCAGCTCTCAATTTTAAATTCAAATTAGGTTTTTCTATACTAAATTAGTCCAAAAACTTATAAAACAGCACCAGTTTAAGGAAGCATATAATAAATTCAGGGCTCATACACTTCAACAAAAGAGGCCTCATTTTTGACGTATCATAAGATATATAAATAGATTCCACAGATCAAAACACATTTTGGTGCCGGAATTTTTTTTAATTGCCCGTGTGTGTCTTTAATGTGCTGAAACCGAATATGACTTTAGTATATGCTCCATCAGATATTGTTTGTAAGATTCACTTATGCTGCGATTTTAAATGAAAGACTAAGATGAGGATATGGGTGTTAAAATAAAATAGTGAATTAAGTTAAACATTTTAATTGACATAAAAATACAACTGTTCTATAATTAAAATTTGATCATGAGAAGAATCAAATAAAAATGAGAATGAAAGTTTTTTTATTCCACTCAGAATGAATTATTTATGAAGATCCGAACCAAAAATCCTCAATCAGACAAGTATCCCGGTTTTTTTGTTTTTTTTTGCATGCTCAGCTTTTTAGGGAAACCAACCAAACAGCTACGCTCAGGTTAATGTAAATAACCTTTGTTTAAACAAATTTCAAAAATATTTTGGATAGTTTATAAGAAATGCGACATTCTTGCAACCCTACAATAACTATAGCTAAGTTAGAAATTTGAAGAATAAAAATAAATATGTAAATAACTGTTATTTTGCTTCATTACCAGCTTATTATTACTCATTTTGTTTGACATTTAGTAGTGAGAACTTATTTTTTTAAAAGGTTTGCAGCTTTTATCAATAATTGCCATAATACGAAAGTAAACTTAGCCTGGTGTTAATCATGATTTGTTTTTATATCTCGGAGTAATCGTTTGACTCCATAGGCTCATAATCCTTTGCCAGCACCTTTCAGCGTTTCAGGTCTGAAATCTGAGAGTTTGATTATGAGCATAATACAACTGACGCGTCTAAAGCTCTTTTGCCACCTAAAAGAAAATAATTTTTGGCTTTCTTATTGCTCAGAAGACTTTTGATATTATAAATAAATTTATTTAGTTTATTATTAGTTTATTCTCATTCATGGAATACTAAAATTACAGATCCTTCATTCTTATTGATTTGGCGACAATTAGAAATTCAAAGCCTCATTGTTTTCTCCTTATTTTTTCACCTACTAGTACAAAACGAGAGTTCACGAAGTTGAGAGTTTAGGTAGTTGTTTTATTAACTCCAAGTTAATTTGCATATGAGGCAAGATGATTTTTTCCTGTCAGATTAAGGATTCAAGAAAAACATTTCTTTCCCCAGCAACTGTCTTCCTCCAGAAAGGTCATTCCTTTCTTATTTGCTGGTTATTGTTTGGCTCTGCTATTATAAGAAGTATATATCGCGGTGGAAAAATTGTTCTAAAAGTAATTAATGTACAATACAATACCTTCTAAATACTAACTACTGATAAAAAAAAATCTGCATTACATAGATTTGTCTTAGTTACCTGATGTAATGTGTACGAATTTTCTATTTCTAGAGAAATGTAATATTATTTAAATGAATTTATTACACATGTTTTTTGACATTAAATAATAATTTGCTTTAAATAAACTCTATTACGGAAGAATAAATAATTATTTATCAGAAATTTTCTTCTAAATAAGTGAAATATTTGTTGAATACAACATTGAATCTGATTGAAACAAGTTAAAGCTAAATCCTTAGCCTGGTGCTGCATTTCTTCTCTCATCCATCATTTTCTCTCCCTTTCTTGCCTTTTTTTTTCAGTTTCCTTATTAATGACTTTTTCAGATGAATGGATTATTGTGAAAAAAATTGAATTCACACTTAATAACATTTTGTATTCAGAACATAAATGGAAAGTTAAAAATGATATTTGCTATTTCCACAGCGTGTTTGCACGAAATCCCTCAGTTACTTTTTCCCCAGTGGGATAGTTTATAGAAAACTTTATATAATAAAAGAATGGCCAAAAAAGTAAAACATTGGATTCAAAAATATTGAAATGAAATTTTATTAACTCATTAAAAGATTTGTAATTCTACCGCCTTATACAAATCTGAGCCCCTATAATACAATTTGTTAAGTCTTTCCCGAAAGAAAAAGACTATTTCAAATACGGTAATAAATTGTGCCAGGATTCATCCGAAGCAAAGTTGAAGGAAGAGATTTTCTTTTTTCGTAGAGTCGTCATCGAAAAGCTGATAAAGTATAAACTTTTAACTTTGAATGGAAAGAAGAAGTAAGTCTAGAAATAATTCATATTAGTAGAAATTAGATTTCTAAGAAATCGTTAAGAACTGTTACAAATCTATTATAGAATTATCAAGTTCTAAGATATCAGACCATAATCTCATCTTCTTCCAGAAAGATCTTTCTTCTGGAAGAATGATCCGCTTAGACTATAATTATTATCATTTTTTTGTTGAAAATTTAGGAGCAGGCAGCAAGAAAAAGGGTAATAAGTAGAAAGGCAATATTTTGGAAGATATCAACTTGATTATCAATTAATGATAAACGTTGGAAAATAAATATTCTAGTGAAGTTCAACGGAATAAATGCTTAAAAAAAGCTAAAAAGTTAAAAAAAAAGCTAAAAAATATAAATCTAAAACATTACTATAAAGCTAATATAGGGATTTATGACTTTAAAATATTACTGCAACGCTACTATAGGGATTTAGATAATTTCATAGACTCATTTATCATTTAAATCATGGAAAAGATAGGACTGTAAAACAAATATTTATGATATCACAAAATTAAGATATACAAAATATTTTGATTTGAGATGCTTCTTCCTTCAAAGAATGATATATTTTTGTAAAAACACTTTATGTGAAAAAAAAACGCAATTAAATTTTCGAATTAGAACTGTAAACAATAAAAGAATTAGTTACTAAAACGAAGTTTTCAAATGGAATTTTTTATAAGTACAATGATGCATTGATATGAGAAAATTTGCATATCAAGATAGTTATAATACAAAGAGCTCAGAGGAATCAAGTAATCCAGCGATTCTCAACCTGTGGGGCGCGACCCCCTATGGGGGCGCGAGCACACTAGAGCGGGGTCACGAGATTATCCACGATAAAATATTATTTTAAAAAATTGATCAACTGACTGAAGGGAAAGCACACATACACATAGAAAGAAAAATACATTTCGACGTATTTAATAACTTATTAAAGTAAAACAACTTACTAAATCAAAATCTACTTAATTAAAACATACTAAATGAAAAACAAATTTATTAGTGACTTCCTTGGGCCTGTCTTTCAGAGCAAAATTTTTCGAAGGAAGGCTTAATATTAGAAATAGGCAATCTCAGTTCTGTTTCTATATTTAGCCGAGATCTGTATTTTGTCTTCAAAGAAGCCACAGCAGAAAATCCAGTTTCACAAAGGTAGGATGTTGAAAATGGTAATAGAATGCGAAATGCCTTTATTTTTAGTGCAGAAAAATCATCCTCTACTCTTGCCCAAAATTCAAATAGTGATTTATTACTAAATTGTCTTTTAGTTTTGCCACTTGTCATGAAGTCTATGATTTTTTTTCCTCATCAATTTAGAGTCCTTCGGTAAAAAGTCTTCTGAAATGAATCCCTAACCCACTCGTAACTTGCTATCAGTTTGTCATCAACAAGAAAATACTTTTTAAAATTCTTTGCCAGCATGGCTAAATGATTTTCAATGGTTACAAAAACAACTTTTACATGTTCTTCTTCAGCCTTGTAAGTTTTAGTACAATCATCCACATTTGCAAACATTGTTAGGTTTTTTTGCTTTAAAATTCTGTTCCACAATTCCAAATTTCTACAAAAAGCATTAACTTTATCACTCGTATCCAACATATGCGTATTTGCTTCTTGGAGTGGAAAATTCAAATTATTTAATTTCTCGAATGTGTCGACCAAGTAGCTCAATGTCATCACAAATAAACCATCGCGAAAATTCTCGGCCTCCGGTCTGTTTTCTTCTTCTAGGAAAAGGGCGAATTCTTTTTTTAATTCATAAACATGTTGCAAAAATTTCCCACGCGATAACCATCTTGCCTCGCAATAAAATAGTAAAGATGAATGTACTGAACCCATGTCTTTACAAAGTGCGAAAAAGATTCTCGATTTGAGGGGTCTTATTTTTGTATAATTTACTACGGTTACAACCGTAGTTAACACAGTATTCAGATAAGGACTCATTTCTTTCGAAACCAAAGCTTCTCTGTAGATCATACAATGTATCCAGACCCACTGAGGCGATTTTTGTTTTACAAGTGCTTGTATACCTTGGAATCTTCGGGACATTGAACGAGCACCATCGGTACATATTCCGACGCAATTTTTCCATTCTATGTTTGCCTCATTCATAAAATCATTTAAAATAGCAAATAATGCGAGAGCTGTTGTTTTGAGTTCTATTGGTTTGCAGAAAAGTAGATCTACTACTGACATATTATCACAAAATCTAACATAGGCAATTAAATGAGTATCTTTATTACTATCTGTTGCTTCATCAAGCTGTACTGAAAACAAGTTGTCACGCAACTTCGAGAAAAGCTGACACTGTACATCTTCCGCTATATCACCAATTCGACGAGCAACAGTATCATTTGAAAGAGATATAAGACTGCAATTGTTTTGAAAAATTATCTCCAAACATAGTTTTTGTAATCTCAATTGCTGCTGGCAAAATAAGCTTTTCACCAATGGTGTGAGGGTTTTTACATCTGGCTATTTTATATGAAACTTTGGAAGAAGCAATTAAAGCTTTTTTTATTCACAAAGTTTCTTTAAAAAGTAATTTTTGCTTTTAATATGATTTTAATTTTAATTCGAAGATTTATCTGGGTTTTTTGTACTCACTATGAAGCGTTTCCAAATGTAGTCGGTTAAATTTATTAGGTTTCATGCTGTCTGCGGCCAACATTTTTGAGCAAATTATACACACGGGCCTTTCTTCTTCATTTACTTCAGTACTGATAAACCCAAAATTTAAGTATTCTTGAGAATATTTTCTTGGTTTAATTTCAGAACCACGCTCATTTGTGTATTTGTTGGTGCTTGACTATAGTCTAATTCTCGCTTACTTCCGCTTAAATATTTATCCACGAGTCTGCATAAATATACTGCCGTGAATATTTAATAATGCAATTAACACGAAAACTTATATAACATACACATTCCCGATAGATTCGATAGCGA
Organism: Argiope bruennichi; assembly: GCF_947563725.1. Classification (NCBI taxonomy): domain Eukaryota; kingdom Metazoa; phylum Arthropoda; class Arachnida; order Araneae; family Araneidae; genus Argiope; species Argiope bruennichi. Next base: position 582,047 of record NC_079155.1, read on the forward strand.
TAGAAGGATCGACTCGAATGAGCCTTGCAGGAATTGAAACTTGCGTCATCGAACCTTTTCCTTCTTTCTATGAGAAAACATTTGCTCTGCGCCTGCTCGAGACGGCATCGGTAGTGTGGATCCGAACCACAAACATAACTTTTTTTTTTTCTTTTTTGTTTAGTCGTGCTTCTGATTTATTTATTTTTTATTATTCGAAATAATGTATTCCCAGTTTCTAAATTTAGCTCACCCAGTCTAGGTTAACTTTCATTAACGAATTTTTCTACTTTCACATTCTCTTAACGTTATCTCCCTGTTTGGCTTTCATTTCAAATGTAATATTTAAATTTTCCCCGCTTTCATTCGCTTCATCTGTTAACCATCCTCTTGGCAAAATGCCAAATGTGGTTTCTCGCCAACTTTGGCTCGCTTTTACTCTTGTTTTGGCAAGCAGTTAGTTAAAAATAATTTATAAACAGAATCCAAAATACTCAATATGCATTATTGTTGTATACATTTTATTGTAAGCAGGGGGCGCGATGAAAATTATGATTGAAAACTGGGCCGCGAATACTGAAAGGTTGAGAAACGCTGAAGTAATCGATTCAGCATTCGAATTACGCGCACTAAAGAAGCCACATTACTAATTATTGCTCTTATATTAAGTAAGAAATTCTTGGGAAATCTTTCACACATAAAGTGATAATGAAATAAAAAAACTGGAAGTTAAGAACACAAATAAAGGCAATCGCAAATGAAGAAGGCAAAATAAATAAAAATATTAAGACATAAAATGAAACAATAAATCTGCCAATGGACTGTCATTAGACATGAATAACAATGCTATTTTTAAAGATTCAAAGGAGTAAAAACCCATTTTCTTGTTTGTGGCTCTTTTCAATAAAACCAAAAATTTTAATGTGAATGCCATATCGAAATTCTTCAGAATTACTATTGATTTTTCATTTAGTAACAACATGTATTGTCAAAATTGTATTATATAACAAAGAAAATTTTCAACAAAAATCTCATATTTGTTATTTTCAAAAATTGTACTGATAAAACATTTTTATTTCGCATTAACAGTTCAAGATATTCAAGAAAGGTAATTAATTGTTTTTTAATCTAAACAATGTATAAAGAAAATATGATGAAATACTAAATAACCGGTGTTTTATTTTTGATATTTTATTAATTTAATATATTAATTTTATTTTATTATATTTAATGTTTGTTTACGAATAAAAGTATAAATATAAATGATTTTGTTAATTTTATTTTCTTGTTTGATTTTTCCTCATTTTCTTCCCATAAATGAGAAAAATAAAAATAATGTGATTTTGGATTCATATTTTGAGAATTGATTTTTGCTTCTTTTTCCATAAAGTTCAGTGTTAAATAATCGCATTAATGTATGAAATGTCAAATTTTAAGAAAAGATTAATAAACATGACTTATTTTCTACATTTATGTTTTGTGAATTTAGACCAAACTTAAATCTTTTTTTTCTTGTGTCTGCCCTATTGCATTGCTTTAAAATACCTAAACAATTTTTACCGAGGGATACTGACTGTGAAAAATCTTTAAAAGGAAAAAAAAAAAAGGATAATTGTCTTCGCAAAAGGCGAAAATTTATTAAAATGAATTTGAATAGGTCCCCTAACGTCAATGTCCTTTACACATATTTTGAGGATGCGTATTATATTAATCAATCGATTGACACATTATGTTTGATCGTAATATTCATGAATTAAGAAAAGCGGTCGAATAGTTTTTGATGCTCAGTGCCAGAAAACTGCCTGATAAAACCGCCGATGGCTAGCAGCGAAGGGATTGGAATATGTCGAATGATGGGCAAGAAATGTGCCGTCGACCCCAAAAAGCCATGGTTCCTATCCAAAAGTTCTGTGGTGAGCGAGCATTGATCACAAATGCTAATATTTGGAAATGTGTAGAATTTTTGATACTTTCACCAGGAGTATTTCAAGTCTGTGTAGCGTTGTGGATTGTTGATAGGATAGCGGGCAAGGCAGGGATTTCAAACTCGATTACTTTAAAGATCGGTTATCGTATCGACATTTTATAATTTTTTTTTTATTTTCAAGTTTTTATTCAAGAAGAAAATGCTAATTCCCATTTGATTCTTTTCCAATAACTTTTGAAACTTAATAATGCTTACTTATCATATAGTTTCACAATGTTTCATTTTTCTTTTATTTCCTTTTAGAATGTTTAAAGGAAATAATATAGAAAATATATAGAAATAATATTTAAAGGAAATAATATATAATTTTAGAATATTAATTCCTTTTAGAATGTTTTATAAATATTTTCATTACAAAATATTCGGAAAACAATATTCCATACTCAATTGAATCATTATTAATAATTTTTTTCACAGTTTTGAATAAAATGTTTCGAAATTTTATTGGGCTGGTGCATGACGAAAAATCAATATTAAAGGGATCTCCTTTCTGCGATGTAATATATATATATATATATATATATATATATATATATATATATATATATATATATATATATATATATATATATATATATATATATATATATATATATATATATATATATATATATATATATATATATATATATATAAATTACGTGTCACGTTGTTTCGCTGAATAAATTTAGAAAACCTATTTTTCGAAGCTTTTTTTAAAAAATGTCTTATCTACCATTCAGATTGATCATTATTTCGCCACTTTGCAAGCTTAGCTAATTACTCAGAAATTCCTTATCCTATTAAACATTCACAATTTAAAACATTACTTTTATTTTATTTGATTAGACGCAATTCATCAAATTTTATTCACATGACGAAGCTAACATCATTCACGGGATCGCCAAGGACGTCTCATATTATTAAGATTCATTTAGAAATGACAGTGAATTTTGAAGAACTTCATGTTATTGCAAGAAATATTTGAATTGTAATTTTAGAGCATTCGTACTGATCAGCTATTCATAATTTGGCAAAACTGCCCAGTTTCTGAGATGGAGGGCTCTAATAATGTCTTATTTTAAATATCCCACGAAATTTAAAGAAGTGTAGACGGGCAATGAAGACATATATAAGGGTCACGACTGCTGAGAAACAGAATTTTTATAAATTTTTGGAGAACTCAGGGGGAAGTTTCCCGCTTGAAGAAGGTGGAGTGAAGAAAAATAGAGAGCAGTGAGGTGCGGCCATTGATGACTTATCTGGAAGTCGTTTCTGTTCCCTCCATATGAAACCAAAATTTTCGAAATCAGTTGATTGTTTCCTGCTTTCGAAAATTGTGCATTGAATCAGTTTCCATTTTCACTCAAAAATGAAGGAAGAGAAACGACCTTGACAATATATCTAGAGTTCATGTCTTTTATTTGAAACAAAAGTTAAAGAAACAGGAATGTCGATTTGGTTTAGGCGACTCATTCATTTGTTTTTCTTACTATTTATTCTTTATAATATACCTTACTTAAATATGTATATACGGAGAGAAAAGTAGATAAAAAATAGCAATGTTATAATGTCGGCAAAATAATATGTTGTATTAGAACACATTTAAATACAGCATATGATAGTAAAAATGTTGATTATCTTAATTACTGTGACAAAGAATCTTTCAATATCCGGATTAATATCACCATTTCAATATCAGAATTCAGTGTTAATATTGTTATTATCGCCACGACAGATGACGGTTCTCCAATGGTGGCAATCGTTCTTTTCTATAAATTCTGATTTTGGTTCTTTATTGTTCGTGTCTCGTTTCGTGGTTGGTGTTCTGTGGTTCTGTAATTAAAAGTATGGAACTGTTAATTAAATATTGTTGACTAGAAATGAGCTGATCGTTCAGAAAATGAACCAGCACTCGTCGAAAGTTTATAGAAAAAAGGGATGCATGCAGTCCATTTAGTATTCTACAGTTACTTATCTTAATTACTGTGATAAAGAATCTTTCAGTATCAGAATTTTATGCAGAGTGAAAATTCTAAAGTGGTTCTTTTACACCGTACGAAAAGTTATCAGATAAACAGTAAAATACTGTGTAAAAATTTTATTAATTATTCTACTGAAAATGAATACAGGTTCTTGGCAAAGGAATGACTTAGATTCAAAAATAAAATTTGGTTGTAATCTTCGTTCATCGTGTAAGAAAAGCTCATTCATTTTTACTAAAATGTATCACCACTTCTGAAAAGACGGATTTTGGAAAAATTCGAAATAAAGACTTTAGAGAAATGAATGGGACCACAAAAATAGAGAAAAGCACCCGACGTTATATTTCCCCTTTTCTTTTCTATAAATAGAAAAATAGAACTATAAGCATATGCTTTTAGAACAATCGCAAAATATTCTTCTGTGAAGTAAAGTAGATAACAAAATATCTAAATAATGACCGATCCTTCCCGGCTAATAAAAACACCAAGCAAAAATACAAGGAAAATAAATACGAAATCACTCTCTGATGACGTCAAGCATTCAAAGGGGGTCAGCCACTCTATCATTTTCTTCTTTCGTTTGGCAACAGGCCCGAGGCCCACGATAACACAGTTATGCGAAAAAGATCTAACTGAAAGCTATTCAGAGTTCATTTAAAAACGGTTGCGGTTCCTTCCTTCCATCCCTCTTCCTGTAATAACATTTAGGATTGCATTCTATCATTTGGGCGGAGGTGGGGAGGTGGAGTGAGTCGAAGACCAGAGCAGACTAAGTTCATGACTTCAATTTGACAACAACAATGGAATATATTCTAATTGTGTTTTAGGAATGACTTGTCACCTTAAATTGTTATTTTTGAGCTTTGGCTTCGATTTTAATAAAATTCAGTTTAAGGTATAAAGTAAACAAGTAGATCAAGTATATGATATCAAATGTCTTCCTTCCCATTTTCAGTAAAAATACAAAAATACACCTCCTTCATCATTATAACATTCTATATAGTTACTTTCTCGGTGTATAATATAAGTAAACTAAAAAAAAGGTTTTTTCTTAATTAATACTCTCACGTATATCCTTTCAACCAACAGGGAATCCTAGAGATTCCAAGTTCGGGGATATTCTGTGGCGAAAGAAAGAAGTAAAATTACAAAAGGTTTTTCTTTTTTATATATCAAATAATGATAATATCTTATATATATAAAAAAAATCATTGACTCTTTTTCGGTCCTTTGAACTGAAGTTTTATCTTTTACACGCCAACGAATTCTGTTTGAAGTCGCCGCTATTCACAGCCACTTCTGCCATTTCAAATGCTGCTTGCTGAAGGGCTTCGCGATCGGTTCGGTCGTCGGATGAGTTCAGGCTTATTCAAGAAAAGAGAATTAAAAAAAACAAATCCAGTAATAGGCAGTATTTTATCACTTTCGTCTCTAAGTTCATGATGATTCCCTATTTTATGGCATTTCATGCTAATTGTATTTTATTTTAGATTATTGTACTTATGCCTCTAATGTTTTTAATAAATGGTCGTGTCCAAATGGTGTTTCCTACATTTCGCTTTACGCAAGATCATCACAGAATAAAATTCAATGCTGAAGTTTCCCTGGAAATATTAGCAAAGAAACTCGCGAAGACAAAAATGTACTACATTCTATACTTTTGACAACAGTTAGTGTATACGAGGACCACTGTGGTATGATAGAAAGGCACCGGAAGCAGGATTCCACCGAGAAAGCAGCCGTGCAAGTGAACGGGAAGCCCATTAAATCTATCGGGAATAAATGTCCATCCATGGCTGCGGTGCAAAATCCTGGAGGGAGGTGATCGCAAGGCAAGAATGTCTCAAAAATGATCCTCGCCTCAAAATTACGAATTCTCTCCTGAAGTAGCCTTCGAAACGCAATGCCAATATGTCTAAACTAAGCACATGTACAATTCGATAAATAATTTTGGAATGAGTCTTTGCTCTTAAAGCATAGATAGAACTTCTTAGAAATGAACTTGAGCATTAAAGTAACACTTATTTGTAAAAAAATAGCCTGTTACTCTTGCATAACTTCCAAAGCTCATGAAAGATTATTAAGTATGTCATATTTTTAAGAAGCAAATTAAATACCAATAAAATCAGATGCAGCTGATATGCTGGAAGTATTTAATTATGAAGTATTAATATCATTGAGTCAATGGGGTTTTACCCTAAATTCCATGCTTTTCCACGTCTTCGTTTAGTAATCGTAACATAAGTGATACCATTTCAAATAAAAATAAGAATATTAAAACTTTCAAAATTTAAATTTTTATTTTTATATGCACTTCTTTTTATCTATATTTATCTGCTATGGAAACTTCTACTATAAATAGTTGAATCATCATCAATGAATTTCATCACATTTTACCCAGAGGGAAAAGACTAAATTAAATACTGAATTCGTTTTCCTCTCTTATCTTTGAATCTCTTCAATGAGTCTATCATTATGGGAAATCCTCAATAGTAGGTCGGTTTAGCTTGATTTCGAGTAATTCTTAATTATTTAAATGTTTGAAAATTTTTCATAACATCTATGGTGCGTACTTACAACTGTACTAGAAAAATAAACATTAAAGATGTTTATCTTCAGGGCGATTAAATTAGCATTCAAAAAGAAATGTTTTGAGAATCCAATTAAACGGATATTTTTTTCGAACTCAAAATAAGCAGTAGATTGGGTTGAATATGCCTTTGATCATATTCAATAGTTAAGTTCGCAATTCTTTTCTGAATGCTGATCTTAACTCTGCTTAGTTTAGATCTGTAACTGCTTAGTTTTATAGCATATTTTTATAACAAAAATTTGAAGATTTATTATTATTTTTTTTAAAAAGCTTATACGACGGTTAAAGGCACAACATTGTGTTGTACCTTCAGTCGGAGAAGGGGGATTGCACCATTGGTCTGTACATATAAAAAGAAGAGAAAAGGAATTTTATTCAACAAAAAAATAAAAAAAATATTTTTAAGTAAATCTTAAATTTTATACATAAAAGTAAGTTATCCATAATAATTCGTAGTTCTTAAAGGTCTGTTCGTTTTAAAATATTTTAATTATAATATTTTTTAATAAATATGAAAAGTCTTTACTGAACTTTATAATCAAAAAAAAATTATCACTACTTACAGAATGCGTTTTTTTTCTTAATTTTTTTTATTTGTTTTATTAAAGCAGCAGAGTATCTTTTGAGTGTCTTTGTATGTTTTTTTATTTTTAATGTTTGGGCCTATTATTTGATTTTAATGTCTGTAAAACTAGACTATCAATGATAATCTATTTAAATTTTGGTCTTCCTTTGCTCCTCACTATTCTTTACCAAGTCTTAGAAAAAAGTCTTAAGTTTTCAGATGATACCATTGAGAGGTCAGTGGAATGTTTAAACTGATAAGAATTTGAGTCAGAATCTGTATGAAATGGTTGATTCATACATGAGTTAGGAATGAATACCATTTACAGATGGATTAAGAAATATTTCATTAGAAAAAAAAATATTCTTTTTAGAAGGAACAATACCTACAAACTGTAATAATAATGAGCCCATCCAGGAAATTATTTGGGGTCAGATTTAATAACCCAGTTTTGCCAAAGCATATATGACAACAGGTTTAGTTCTATTTAACATTTAGTCTGTTCATTATTTGGTTGTAATAAATATTTCCTTTGGTTTTGAATCGAATTTCCAAATCATATTTAATTTCTCGCCAATACAATGTGTTTTTTATAAGCGGAAATCCCTTATGATAGATCATAAGACCAAGGGTCATACACAAATTACCATCTTCCTCGTAATCTAAGAAAGTAATTTTGAATGAAGTATATCTAGTTTCAATAAGAAATATTATACTTCTGATCGGTAAACATTCACATTTTAACCTCTATAACTCATTTTTGGTTTGGAATAGAAAAGTCAAGAGTTTGCAGTTGTAGAAAAATCTATAGTATGCATATGCTAACATAATTTCTTAATTGTATCAGAAAATGGTGTGAGGTAAAATGTTAAGTTTGTAATAATTACTTTTTAGTAGTGAAATCAGATAAATATTTTTATACATCAAAGTAGTTATTCCTTTAAAATATCAATATGTGTAATTAAATAGTTAGTACTTAATATTTGTGCTAAAGACAAAAACTTTCAAGCTATACCGCTCATTGCCGGGACGGACAGAAATAGTCAGAAGTAAAAAAATCTCTATCCTTTAATGTCTTTTAGAGTTCTGTAAAAATAACGAGTATTGAATTAAAAATAACCATTTTAATTTTTATTTGCTGTAATCAAATTATCCACTCTATCGAACAATGCTCGATAATGCAATTCATTTTGTAGTATTTTCTGAAAAAAAAATCGAAATTCAATAAAGAAGATATATAAATATATAATTTGTTAAGAAAGATACATGCAATAAAAATACTGTAATTCTAGTTGCTTATAATTTAAAAAAAAATCATGAAATTGCTTTCCAAAATTTTCATAAATTGTAAATTTATGTTCTCTGAGACAATAAAATATTTAAATGATTATCAAATATCGTTAAAGAATAAGCTAGTTACCATAATACTGGATGCTGTTGGTCAGGTATTACAAAAGCTTTGCATAATAATAAATCTTCAACAGCCTTCTATTCATCTATTCTCTAATGTTTCATACAATTTATTTTCAGGTTATACGCTCTGTTGCTATCGTTTAATCGATTGTATGGATGTTTCCTGTGGCTTTGGTTAATTTATACCCTATACCTAAGTATTTTAGTGCTTTGGTCTTTGGTCAGGCATGACATGATATAAATTCTCCTATTTTCTTCTTTTCTAAGGCAGAACTTCAGTTCTAAAATAGCAGGAATAATATTCAGGGTGTCCCAAAAAATTGAACAAGCGTATAATTTCTTAACAATAGCAATCAGATATGTACTATAAACTACTTTTTTAAAAATCAAATTAGGTATTTAAGCATGTGAAAATAATTTGGTTTTTGTAGTGGTTCAGAATAAAAGACGCAAAAAATAAATTCATAATCCATAACTTTCATAAAGAAAAAATAGTAATTGATATAACCCTTCCAATTCCATGCTTCTAGTTCAAACAGAAAGCTCGAGTGTGCCGAAGCTCATAAAAAAAGCTCGTGATCCTTTTCCAGATTGCTTTTCCTTTTACAAGTATGGTAATAGTATTATGTACCAAATTTCAGTCGTCTTTCTTTTTTATGCCATCGTATATCGTAGGGAAGTGGATAGAGGAACAGAAACTCTTTAGAATGCACGCATTGAAAACATTAATACAAATCTATAAAGATTGCAAATCTGATTGAAATCTGTAAAGATTGCAATCCGAATATCATCCGTCTAATTCGCTGCATCTTTGACTAACCGTGTTCACAAACAAAAAAGCATAATAAAAAAAAATGCTTTTTCAAACTCAGGAGTGCCTAAACCAGAGATTTGCTAAAAGTTTGAGATCAAATTATCTGATAATTATAATTATTAGTCTTGAGCAGGAGAAAGTAAAAATTACTTACTCACTATAAATATCAACCTTATGCAATCCCTACGATCAAATAATGACAATTAAACTGTAATATACGTAAATAATCCTTTTATAATGATTTTAGTATGAAAATTTTAAATATGTTACACTTGTTTATCTTATTAATTTGATAAAGATATTTTCGGACTTTAGTTTACAATAAAATACGAAATATTTTTATTTTGAACAAAAAAAAGTCCCATTGAGCTGAATGAATTTCCTTTTCGATGAACAGTATTCCTAACAGAAAATAAATCCCTTTCTTTTAGAAGTCTATGGATTTGAAATGCCTTTACGGGGGTTCATTTCTCAACAAAGATCTCATTCGTCATTTGAAAACATAGGAATCCTCGCATTTTATTCATAGTAAAAAAATCACGAGTGCTAGTGAAATAGTTTTCGAAAGAGATCAACTAAAGAGGCTAAATAATAGAACATTTTTTAAAGTAATGAAGTGTTCTTATTTTCAAATTTAAAAATATATAAAATGTTTTGAATTGAGAAGAAAATACTCATATTTAAGAAAAACATGAGTCATGTTTATCATTCATTTTCTAAAATTTCACAGAATGAAAATGGAAGAATATTTTTTATTTTTTATTTTGCCGCAGACAAATTGATATTTTCTTTATATATGTAATCCTTACTGAATTGACTTTAATCGAGGAAAGTTTTAACAAACAGAAACAGTTTTATCTCAAGAACTATTGCAAAAATAGAAACATTTGACATAGTTGTAAAAAATGAAATGTCATAACCGTTCTTTGAAAAATATTGACACTAATAATGGAAAAATTTAGATATAATAGTTAATTATAGGATAATCACTTTGTTTATCTGAGTGAGTTTGTCCTCTCGAGTGATTTCCATAACGTCACCAAGTTGTGAAAATATGAAAACAAATTCTCGGGCTATTGAAATCTTCCTTTTTTTATTTTTATTTTTTTATTGGTAACTGTATATCGGTAATGTATCGCATTTTGAAATAATATATATTGATACATTGTTTCAGAACGTTATCTTGAATAATTTATTAATGAAATTTTAATATAATACATGCAATTTGAAACATTTATTAGGTGGCTTTCAAATAACACGCTACATAATAAATTTGTATATATCATTTGCGAATCGAGGAAATCTGCTAAATGTAGCATTATTTTATTTTTTCAAACTGATTCCAAATAAGAATGCTGAGTTATCTTCAAAGTTAACACATTTTAAAGTAATTACAATATAAGAATATTTCATTAGACATACTAAGTTGCACTTCATTCGATTCTTTTGATGGAATGAAAAAAAAAAACACCTTTCTGAAACTTCTGTTGCAAGAAAGATGTAAGCTTTCGAAATGGAGTTAACCTCATTAGTCGGAGAAATCCTAGTTCCCTTTGGGGACCAATAAATAAGATTCAATTTCGACTAAAAGTCTGTGAGGAGGGTATAATTTTCAGACTTATTCTCTGACATTCTTTCCAAAAAGCAACGCTCTCGATGATTTCCAGGGAAGCTTTTAAGGTATGAAATTCAAGTTATTACTTATATTTGAATTGAAAACAAAATTTGAAATAAGTTTTAAAGAAAGTTCAGCATAGACTGCTCCCCAAAAATGAGTTTTATTTGTAGTTAAGTGCAGTAGTATCACGTGGCACATTCTGTTTTAGAATTGAATATTCCTAATGTAACATATGAAATACTTCAAGGAGCTATCATCAACTTCTCATCATTGTGCATAATGTGTGTTGCAATAAGTTTGATTTTTTTACAAAATAAATGTATGCAAACTGAATTGAGAATATTGTATAGTAATATTTTTTATTTATTAAGACAGAATTATAAATAAAGGAAAGAAATAGAAAATCATCTAGCATTCAGAGATGAACTTCACTTTAGCTTCTTACATACCATATACATCCACACAAACAAATATATAAAGTAAAAAAGTTGCTCTGTGTATAGCAAAATATAAAGGTGCTTAAAAATTTCAGCATTAAGCATCATATAAAGAAAATTATTAAGAAGATTCCTGTAAATGCAAACTGACTAAAATACCACGTTTTATTCAATAATAAAAAGGTTTTAGTTCAAATATTTTCATGCACAAGTTCTAGTATTTTCACATACAAATAAAAAAAATGTGCAATTAATTAATAAAGCATTTTTATTAAAAATATTATTATAACTTAGAAGTTGGAAAATATTATCAAGCGCTGAAACAAATATAGTAAATAGGAATTTTAATTACATTTATAATATATATATATATATATATATATATATATATATATATATATATATATATATATATATATATATATATATATATATATATATATATATATATATATATATATATATATATATATATATATATATATATATATATATTTATTTTTAACGAATGATTCTAACTACGTTTGTTGGGGGATTACTTTCTCTATACCACTGTTTTACAATGTTTCAGGCGTTTACAATTTAGTTTTGAAATTTATAATTTTTATAAAGAAATTTTAGTATATTTTTGTAAGCTAATAAAGGGAGCATTTAAAAACCCTTTTAATCCTGCTTTTTTAATCGTATTTTTTGTCTTTATTGTATTCACATGTAATTGTTATAAATTAGGAATAGCTTGATCACTTCATTTCAAAATTTTCAATTAGTCAGCATCCCTCGCATCAATGGAACTTAGCCACAATCAATCAACTCGCTAACATTATTTTGAAAAGTTTTAAGTTAAGCATTGAAACTCTCAAAACAAAAAAATTGTCACATTTTGCAGCTTTGATTAGTCAGTAGTTGAGAAGAAACGTTCTTGTAAAATTGAATGAAATTGAAAAAAATATGAGCACGTGAAGACGATTTAGTTATGTAATGATTTACGTTAACGAAATTTAGAGTTAATAATACATTTAGTGGTAGCAACATTTATAAAATGTCCTTATATTTCAGACATTATTCATAAATTGTAAGATAAATAATGAAAAAAAATAATTCTAATTCTATTAATAATTCATAAATTCTATTAATTTATTTCGTGTTGCTTACTTATAGAATTTAAAACATAAGCTCAAATTGCAAAAAATACTAAATTTTTAATTTACGTCTGAGCTGCCAAAAGACACGAAATGAACTTCCCAGATCTCCAATTTGATCTTTATATTTCATTACCAACCATCGCCATTTTTATGCTAACCATCCTCGCATCAGTCCTGCGAATGGCTTATCCATCTGCATCGTCCTTGCCTCCTTCAAAAGGCAGCCACTCAACTTATTTGCAAGACAGCCGCTGGGATTCGGTTGGACAGAAGACAAAAATTATTATCTCTTCTGGTGCGGGGACTCCTTCATGGCAGGAGTGAATCCATCCATTTAACCATCACTCTCCTTCATTTTCTTAAGATATAGTTCTCCTTCTTGCAGTATTTGCTTCCCCTTTGTGTCATTTGGCTCGATGCCATGGAACAAAGCTAATCCAAAAGTCTGCCCGATGGAATGCGAGAACAGAGCCAGGAGAGAAAAAAGTGGGACCATGAAGGATGATTTTTTTTTCCATCCTACTTGTAGGTTTTTGTGATACTAGTTGATATGTAACCCACATTTCACGCCCCGCTTAATTTGCAAGCATTTAAGACGAAGCCTTATGCAGGGAAGGATAGAAATTCCCATCCCTGGATGCCTTTTATCTTTGACATTCAAAGCTTTGTGTTTTTTTCTGAATGGCGTTTGCCCGTCTCAAGAAAGAAAAGTGTTAATTAGAATGACATTTCTTATTGTTGTAATAACAATCGTGCTCTCCATATGCCTCTGTACCAATGTAAAAATGTCAAATTCTTAATTGCTTCTACGATAATAAAAGCATTTTCGTTGGGTGCATAACTGTAATTAACATAATTTCAAAACTAAATACAAATCCCCCCAAAAAAGGTGAAGAAAATATTATTACATATTAATAAATTATATCAAAAAGATTCTCCACATTTTATGAACAAATTTTATGCTCATTAGAATTACTGAGGGGATAACCATCATAGTGCGTCAAATTTTGTAAATCGATTGAAATATTTAGTTGTAAACTTCAATTTTAATTGAAAACATCTTGAAATTTTGCATCTTGAGGAAAGATAATAATCTACCAAACACCATGGCTACGATTGTTTTCCACTACAATGATACACATTTACACATTCTCACTGCCTCTTGACAAATTTAGTTACACCGGCCTCAGGTTATGACATTAATATAATATCATTTTTCTTTTTCAACACAATGTGTGATGGTTTCCAAAATTAAATTGATTCGACGAATTTCGAGTAAACACGCACACACACACAAAAACTACAAGGATGCTAATAAATCTGAAAATAAAATATAGAAATATGAATGCGTAAGAAGATAAAAAAGTTTTATTTTAAATTTCAAGTATACATAAGAACCATTTAGAAATCATGTTTTAAGAAAAAATATAGACAGAGGGGGGAGAGCTTTTATAAGATATTTTTAAGACAATCACTAGTTTCACCAAAAAAAAAACCTTAATTGCTAGGTATGATTTGTCTAAAATGTTTGTAGGGAACAGTCTCTATATATTTAAAACTGTACAAACTTTGAAATTTCCTTGCAATAAAACGTTTTTCTATGACAATAATATATCTCCTTTGTCAAAATTACAGAGTTCGAAATTTGGTTAATATACCATGAATCAGGAGGTATTTGAAATTTTCTGCTAAGTAGTTCTTACCATGATTAGATGTGTAGTATTTAGATATCTGGATGTCGGTATTCGTATTTTTGTATTTTTATGACGTTTTAAAAACATCTGCAGGGTTACAGTCTACATGTGAAAATCGATTACATTTCGTTCATGACAAATATATTCAGATTGGAAACACCTGTGGGAAATTCAGTTCTTTTTCGCAAAGAAATGTACAGAAGCATTGAAAGTCTTGTTTCAATTGCGTCCGATGAACAAACAAACCTGATACAGGACTCCGACTGGGATATCAAATGTTATGAACAGCAGAACAGAATGTCGGCACTCGTCCCTCTGTCGGAGTCCAAATATGAGCTCTTATTCGGAAGTCTCCAGTTTAGTTGTCGCATACTGTATTTAAAATAAAGCTGGTTCGAATCGTACCATTTAAATATTTTGGACTATTTATTACCGAGATATGATACTTCCGAACATTTTAACTAAATAGTTGGTTAAAAAGTTAACTGATGGTTCTGAAACTTTTTAACTAAATATTAACTAAGAATTATAGTATACATTAACTCTAAGTAAAAGTTTTTCAAGTAGTGTATAATATCCATTCAATAAGAAATAATTCATTTGTCATAAGTGTGCTTTTAAATGTATAATAACATTTCGCTCTCAAAAATGCTGGAATATTAGCTTTCTAATAAATATTTCTTAAATTTATTTTAACGATTTCAAAAAAAACAAAAAAAACAATAAAAATCCAAAAAATAAAGATAGTAAAAGGACAAGTTGGCCACGAAAACAGTCTTATGCCTTTGGAAGAGTTTTTAACTGAAATGAGCGAGCAGACTGATATTTCATGTGAGGACTATGGAAATAATGGGAAAAGGAATGCTGATAAATGTACAAGAAGTTGCCAGAAGTTCTACGTTGTAAACATGACTAGCACATGGGCAATGATATACTAATATTGATTAATAAAAGTTTATTTTTAGTGATTTTTGTACTGCACGTCAGTCATTTTTGTAAATTCAGTTTTTGTATATGGACCACTGAAATTTTAAATATTTATTTTCATTCCGACATAATATAATTTAACAAAATGTTGAATAGTTGCTTCCCTATAAATTATCTTATAAAATTTTCGAGCCTGATCACTTATTAAAGTGCAAAAATCACTTAATAAATAAGATCAGAGAATCTCAGTTCTACATTTCTCGAAAAAAATGGGCGGTTCCAATCTAAAGTTTAAAAATGTTAAAGTTAATAATCATTATAATCTCTGTACTGTAAAGTAAAATAATCACTTTAATGTCTGTAGCGTTATTGGTTGTCTGGTACCAGTAACGCCGTAGAAAATGTGACCTTGAACTGCGTACAGAAAATACACAGCCTGCAGTAAGTTGCCGCTGCCGCTAAGCTGCCAATCAGCACTGTCGTTTGCGAGCCGCCATTCGCAACATGGACACCAGAGTTCGATTTTAGGTGGCTCTGCTCTTTTAATTTTTTCCGCATTCATTTAATCCAGATTGTTCATTTGAAATAGCCTTAGTGAATTTGTCACACAGTTTTTAACTTAAAATAAAAATTTATTCTTCTAATAATCGAATTATAATCGATGACAGAGTGTAGTGTGACTGTAGCGAGAGATTATTATGATTCAGTTATCACGGTAGTAAAGGTATTCATTTGGCAACAAGGAGATCAAGGTTCCATCTTGTATAGATTTTATAGACTTAAAAAAATATATATATTGTTTCAAATTATCAGCTTACAAGCATTTAAAATTCATATCAAATATTTTCTGATCTAATTCATCTAATACTTGAATTATAAGAATAATTTTGTTTTAGAAGTCAAAATAATTATGAATATGACTTTAATGGTGATAAATGTAATTGATTATTGACATTCTAAAATAATTATACGTTTTTAAATTTTCGATTTTAAGAGACACATATTGTTTGTTCTGATAAACTGAGCTATGTTTGTCTTCGTACAATTTACTAAATGCTTTGAGCAAATGTTTTTGATTTTAAATAAACATACGCAGATTTTTGCCTCAAAAAATTGAGAATACACCAATGAAATTTTGTATGCATCTTTTCTGGTTTTTATAATGACCTTGAAACGTCGTGGTACCGATTCGACCAATTTATAGCGGCATCTGAAGATATTTTACCCTATTCTTGCAACACTTGTTTTAAATAGATTTTGTTTCTAATTTTGTGTTTTTGAAAAACTATTTCGAGTGTGACCCACAAATATTTAATGGCATTGATGTCAGGGTACTCTGGTGGTGTGTGTAACTGCTCTTTACAATGGGAAAGACCCCGCATTTTGACGCTATGTGCTGTGTTTTTGGAGTCGTAGTCCTACAGGAAATTGAAATTTCCATCTAAAACCAAATTTTTAGCACTTTCATTTAGATTGTTGCGGTCATATGGTCCATCCAACTTGTTGAAGAATGCAGTGAAATATCTTCAGATGCCACCAAAAATTGGTCAAATCGGCACAACCACATTTAGAGGCCTTTATAAAAGCCAAAAGACATACAACTACATATTGACACTTTCTTTCTATGCGAGATATTACAAAAATTTCATTGGTGTATTCTCAATTTTTTGAGACAAAATATTGCGTATGTTTATTTAAAATGGTTCTGAAACTTTTCAATGTATAAATTTTTCATTGATTGTTCTTTGTTTTTACTTTAAATTAAACAATTTTTTATGTGTAAAAATAAAAGCATGTTTGCACTTCTAGGTAATGTTTTATTTATAATGAAAGTCGGATTTATCAAGTAAAAGTAAAGTGCACTCTCAATTGTTTGAGCCACTGTATATATATATATATATATATATATATAATAAGAGAATTTTGGATCTTGCGTTTGTTGCATTCAATTACAAGTATTATGAAATCTTTGAATCCTGTATCTATTATTTTTAGTTCCAAGTATTTTATATGAAACCATTCAATTTTGCATTATTTTTATTTCCAGGTTTTTCATTTGATATTTTTGAATCTTGCAATTATTTTCATTCCCCTGGTTTTTATTTGAGATTTTCGAATCTTGTGTTTTTATTTATAGTCCAAATACTTGATTTAAAATCATAAGTATATTGATACATCATTTGAGTGAAATCATAGCAATATTGATATTTTATTTCATAATTTAATATTTTATTACTGATTTAGCGATCTTGTTGAGTCAGATTTCCTAACATTTAAGAATAATATAGGCAAGCATACCGTAGTCTGTCCTCTATCAAATTACGTTCACTGGCTGAGTTTCTAATGAAAAATTGTAAAAATAACTCTGTGCAATATACCGTTTGCTTTATTAATATTTAGATAATTGTTGTTGGTTATTTAACTTTAATAATATTTTTGCAAATATAACTCTTTTATTTTTTAATATTTCTAATATCTTTGTTGAATATTAGTTTTTTATAAATGTAAATGTAATGGAAATTTAAGTATTACTTTCAATATGCATTTAAATATTAATCTTTGTCTTGGGTTCCACTGTAAAGTATGGTTGTGCATCAAAGGCATCCTGGCGCAATTCCCCGTCTTGCGGTGTGTGTGTGGGGGGGGGGGGGAATTGTAATGATATTTTAATCTAAATTAAACACTAGTTAATTTCCGAAATTTTTTCTTAATTTTGCCTATATTAACTTCATTCTAAAATGTTCTCTTATTTCCTGCTCCAATTCCACATTTTAATACAGTTAATGCTACTCGAAGTCTAAAATTGATGAAATCGACAAGTTCCGACACTCCGAGTGAAGGGATAAAAAATTTCCCAGCCAAGCGAATTCTTTTTAAAAGATATCTAGATTTCCCTATCCTAAATCAACCCGTATACAGAAATGCCTTTCAGAATCTCACAGTATATAAACATTGGATAAATATCTCTGCCCTTTTTTCGCTCTTTTCTCTTTTCGATCTTGTGTCGTTCTTTGATGTGACGTACCTTGTTGCTATGTGCTTATACATAAATTAAGGCTCGCGGGATGGAATAAAAGCGGAGCTTTAAAAATTCGAAAGCATCTTCTTTCTCTCTCTCTTCGGCCACGAAATCTTAAAACATTATTCGTTTACCCACACACACACACGAAGCGGCGAAGAGACATCGTAACATCATGTACTGGATTGACTTGTATTAGTATGTATTGAGTTTCTAGTTTAAAGATATAAGATCCCTTATATCTAGATGTAAGAATATATGAACGGACAGCGTTATCCAACCCGATTTCGAAGGGATTGCATAATATGTGCTTGTGAAGCCTTAATTGATGAAATTTTGTCTCTTCCAAGACTATGGAACTAGAGGCGGATAGGAATAGCATCAATGAATAGCTGGTCGAGGTAGATAACCAAAAATACCTAAGAAGTGATGGAGCTGCTTTCTGTGTCACAGTAAACAGCTGTGGAGGAGATTTGGTGAGGAGAGGAAGAAATAATAACTGCAACAGAGCGAGCGACTACCAGTGAAATAAAGGAGATGCTAAAAACATGGGAAATTATTGTATATTGAGAAGCATCGCCCTATTATTATTAGCAAATTCATTTAATCATAATGCTGCGTCTCATTTCCAACAAATTTTGAAACGACGCAGAAAAAAGCAAATGTCTTTTGACAATATTATATATATATATATATATATATATATATATATATATGCATTATAAATAATAAATTACATTATTACAAATTTGCTTTCTTTTTCAGAATGGAACGACGCATTGTCCTTGTTTACATGAATTCCTTTGTAGCACTTGCATCGCTCAACGAGTGCTTTGTATAACGGGTAAGATGCGGGAACGAATAATGTTCGCTAAGTGAAGCTCCACTGTATATGTAAACATTAAAAAAAAGGAATCCAGAAGGAGAACTGTTGTCAAAATTCACTAACAGAATACCTGTAAGAACAAAAGAGGAAAAAGAAACCAAAGTGGGTGTGGCTTTTCAACAATATTGTCATGTAGAAATATAGTATAGAACTCAATGACACACACAAGAGGTAGAGCTAAACAAATTTATTATCTGAACTCAGAACTGAGGATACAGTAACTAACAAATCTTCTGATTTTATACAAGCAGAGAAAGTTCCAGAATACTCTTCTGGAGGCAGTAAGAAAAGTCCAGAACACTTGTCTTGTTAACTAAAGAAATGTCCAGTATCTTCTGGAACATGAAATAAAGGAAAACATAAAATCGAGGAATTAAGTATTTACATATACAATTAATTGTATTGTCTCTAGCTGGATTCGAACCCAGGTCTCTTGATCATTAGACCAGTGCCATGACCATTCGGCCATGGATGTTCGTCTGTCTTTTTTCAATGCGGCAATATATTGAAATTCTTTATTCAATATATAGCTCCGTTCTTTAAAAAACTCTACACGAATAAGCCAATTTTTTTTGTCACATATCGTATTTCAATTAATTCAACATACTGCAGATAGTTAAAATACCCTGATTATATGCTTGTGCTTAATAAGGAGTGTCATATTAATTAAAATTATTTATAAATTATTGATTTAAACGCAATATTTTTAAAAAATATAAAATATCATCCATATTTATAGGTACATTTCAGTTTAAAAGTTAGACTATAATTCACTTATTTCGATAATATTCATTTTTGCATAAAATTGAATAATGTATTAATTAGAAGTGTTTGTAAATCGGTAATTTAATTTAAATATTTATAGAAATTATTATTTTTAATTATGGACCAATTAAAAAAAACACTCAGGATTGAACCTTAACATCGAGGATGTGAAGTACTGAGGTGAACGACGGAGCTCCTGGGTTACTTTGAGTCGACGGCAGCGTATCAGTTTATAAGCTAAGCAAAAGTTTGACGGCGTTATTCTTAGCATTTTCTGGCCATTGAGCTTTAATATTTTTATAAAAGAACTTACTAAAGGCCAATTACTATTATACCGAATCGCATCCCAAATAAATTTTTATACTCTTATTAGATAATGACAACTGACATTTAAGGGAGCATTTTTCAGTTTTATGCAATCTTCTTCAATTGTTTCATGTGCAGGTACGCGCAGTATGTATTTATTCTTGAAATAGTGTGAAGAACCTCAATTTTGATTATTACTCATAAAAGCTTTATTTATTAAAGAATAAAATTAATACATCTTACAATTTTTATAAACCGCTAGCTATCACTATTTTGTAGCCTAACTTATAATAATTTTTAACCGTAAAAAGTTTAATATTAAGCAAAATATTTTAATATTATTTATATTAATTATTAATAATGAAACTATAATTAATAATTAACATTATGAGCAGCATGAAAATAAAGGAAAAATAATTTTAAAAAGTGAAACTTTGATAATGAAATCTTAAGAGTGGCAGCTATCTATGGTCACTCATAATTTGTAATTTGGTGTAAGAAACATTCTACATTTGTCAATTACGGACATTGGCATATTTCAGAGCCATTACACAAAAGATGCTCTCTTCCGCTGGAAACTTTCAGCAAACTTCTTGTTGGCCATTTTCCCATAAAAATAGTAATAACTTATAATATATAATATTGCCATGATATTTTACATCCTTCTATGAAATCAATACATGCAAATGGTTTCATAAAATCGTCTTTTGGAATTTGAGGCCCTAGTAGCAAACTTGGGATGAGATCAGAATAAATATTAAGTAAATAAAATCTTTAATTTTTAATATGAGTGGAAAAAAATAGAGCCTTCACTTATGCCTTAATAGTAATATTTATAGTAATAATAGTAATAATATTAATGCAAGTAAAAATATTATTTTTATTCATTATTTAGTTTCAGCAAATTATGTTTATTGCTTGGTGAATGTTATTTTTAAATGAATCATTTTATAAATGAATGAGAATTATTTCATCAAAAAAAATTATTAATTTTAAAACAAACTAAAATATATAAATTTAAATGAATTTGTTTGGCAATATTTTCAGTCGGAAAATTGCAAATAATGAAAAATACACATGCAATACGTAATCTTCCGTTTCGAAATCTATAGTTACAGAAACTTAAAATACAAATAACAATGTTTTTTTTTTGTTGTTGTTTTTTATGCGCTTAAAATATAGAAATAAATTTAGACAGATTTCGTAATCTTGTATTAAGCTTTTATTTCCATGCCTGTTATTCACAAATTGCACAAATATCAGACCCCCCCCCACCTTGCCTATAAAAGTTCCTGATATCCTGATGCCTCTTTTTTTTCAGTCGTCTCCAGGCTCATTTTATCATTTTCTTTCTCCTTCTTTGTTTTCTAAGATATAATTATGTTCTTAGATCACTAATGTAATTATACAATATGGATCGATTTGAAATTAGTAGAACTGGTCACCTGGAGAGAAGGACATGAGTAGTCTATGTCTGCCCTTATAAATGCAATAGCTTGTTTTAAAACTCCATGAGTTTATGACACTTTGCTAGTTTTACTCTCCTGGGTTTATGTATTTCCATGTCTGTTATTAGTTCGGCTTAATTGTTTGAAGAATGAGGATTAAATGTATATTAGGTTAAATGTTTAGATTGAACAGGGTTTATCTATCACTAAACGCCTCATAAACTCAATTATCCAACTATAAAGGATTATCTGCAATCGAAACTAAATTATTTGACTAAAGATTATTAAGGCAATACACCAAAGTCCATCAACACAACATTGAATAATTTGTTAACAAAAGAATAATTAAAATAACATCATGAAAAAAAAAGTTAATTTTAAGTTTGTTACTTTGACACATAATATTTCACAATTTCCATAAGGATTTCGATGCAAAAATTAAATAAGCATAAGTGAAAAGGGATTGTATACACAATGGCCGGCAACGTATGTAGCATGGTAATATGATAAGAGCGCGAGTTTCAGTCTAGAGATGGAGTCAAAAATCGCGACTGTAATGTAATGAAATGTGCACATTCTTGTCCATTAATCTATACTTATGTAAAGCTCAACGTGTGAGTGTGAGTGTGTTGGCTCTCTACAGGCCAGACCGTTCGACCTACAGCTACCAAATTTGGTACATGCATACCTTGGAGGTCAGAAATGTGCACCTGGGGTTCCTTTTTTTTAATTTTTAATTAGAATTTTAACTATTAATTAAAAACTAACTTTCCCGCCAAAAAATCTTTTCATTTTCCCCACCGTCAAATGAGTAAGGCTTCAGGGTTTTTTTTCTAACAGTAATGAGGCTAGGCTTAACATTTTTCGGCCGATTATTTTAAACGATTCTGTTTATTTTCCTAATGTTTGATGCATTTAAAATTAAAAATTTTTAATGAATCGATCTTTCAGATTCATTCTGAAGTACTTTTGAATTAAAATAAAACAGAAAAAAGGAAATAAAAAATTTTTAATCTGCATACCGTTACCCCGCCTGGCTTAGAAAAATTCACGTTTTTGCGTTACCATAACTGGCGTTGAAAATTCACGCATGCGCATTGTGTTCTGATTGTTGACAACGGATACGGATGTTTTGAAGGCTTAACCTGTTTTCGACCGATTATTTTAAACGATTCTGTTTATTTTCTTAGAGTTTCATGCATTTAAAACTAAACATTGTTAATTAATTGATCTGTTCATGATGAATCCGAGAAAATTTTGTAGAAAACTTCTTGAGATATTACATAAATTAAGAAAGATATTCTTTAGTGCCCATAAGATTTAATTTAAATACTCAGCGACTTTGTTTTCAGTACTCATATTAAAAAAAAAAAAAAAGCTTTATTTCAGTAAAAAAATTCCTTATATTAATTGCAATTTAACCATTTCCACTTTAATTTAAAGCATAAATTCTACTGGAGCTAAAAGCTTTAAAATATTTTGATGAAGAAGCTATTAAAATAGGAGTTACATAAAATATTTAATTATTCAAATTTTAACGAGCATTTAGATTGGTGAACCGGCTCGTGCCAAAGGCGGCTAGTATTTAAATAAATCATAGAATATCCTTATTTAATTCAAAATAAATGTATCAAATTTTAATTATAAAAATCTGTTTGTATTTTTAGTAAGTTAAACAATTGCTTTTTGATTTGGACTCAAATAACTGCTTTCATTCAGAAGAGTTTTACTCTAGAAAAAAAAATGGCATTGTTAAGTGGCTCTTTAGTGTGAAATTTAATAATGAAAGGAGAAAATAAACATTATTTGCTTTATTTTGCAATGATTTTTTAAAAAGAAGTTTCACGCTCTAGAAAGGATCTGATATTGTAGACAGCAGCATCAGAAAGCCCAGACAACTCAAATATACTCTCACAACGAAAACCATATCTTATAAATGCATACATGTATATACCATTCATAAACGAAGCTCTAGAAACGCCATTTTTCACCTCAGCTTTCTTCGTAATATAAACATAAGGATTTCCAAAATATATCTCAAAGTCAATAGCGGGAAACGCAGTGCGGATGTTTGAATTTGAAAAATTCCTTTGTACCCATACAACCCGCTGTTGGATCGCCATTGTAGCCTGCTCTTAACTTCACATCAAGAACTCAGATATGATAAAAAATTCATAAGAAAAAACATACGAAAGACGTTTTATATTTCATTTTCTCGATTTTGCATCGAAGAAATATCAAATATATATCTATATATATATTCCATTTTGAGTTATTCTTTTTTATCCACTATAGCCGTCCATCATCATTCCTTCTGTGTTCTATCACGTCCACTGCCCCGTTTTTCTTCTTTCTCGCCATTTTCTTTTCTTTTATTTATATGGTTCTTTTATTCCTGCTTCACCCTCAAAAGAAAAACAATTTTTCAGTCCTCAACATTTCTGGAGAAAAATACCCTCCTTCCTTGCCCTTCTGTATTTCTCAGTTTACATCTCCCCCCCCCCTCGAAGCTCAATATTTTCTCAACATTTTTTTTCCCCCTGCCTCCTCTCAACGTTTCATTTTCTTCTTGCTTGCATTCCTTATCGCGCCAGAACTTTCCTCTCGCCCTCTTTCTGCAGGCCCTCGTGCCTCTGCTTTTTACGGGATATTCTCCGCAACGTAAAAAGCGAAACCAGACATAGAAAAGGTGAAGAAAATATTAAAAATTGAGAGTATTGAAGTAAAGCGTTCCTGAATAGCAACACTTTCGATACGTACTACAGCCAACATGCTGGGTACGAATAAGGCTGTGAAATCCCGTTTCATAGAGAACTACACAAATAAATATGCTGCTGAGTTTTCTATTATATTCTCCAGCATCGTAAGAAATATATATATATATATATATATATATATATATATATATATATATATATATATATATATATATATATATATATATATATATATATATATATATATATATATATATATATATATATATTCGTATCCTTATTATTGATATTTAGATTGGACACAGTTATGTGATCAGTAACCAACAGGAAGAAAAGACAGAAAAAAAATAGAAATCCGAAATGATATTTTTTAGATATAAGTAAACTATTTTTAAGAAAAGAGTCATAGAAAAAAAATTCTAGACTTGTAGTTTTCCAAAATAATTTAAGAAATAATCGTTGATTGTACTCGAGCTTTTAATTCGTTCATTTTTTAATACCACACTGGCTACAACTCGGCGTGTTGCTGCTGCAGATGAAATAATTTTGGAAATGTCATTTGAAATTAACATCTATCTTGTTTAATTAGGAATGATATTTATTTTCATGTCGACAATGAATACATTTATTAAAATGGTATGATATTTAAAGGAGAAGTTTATTTAATATATTTTTTAAAAATTAATTATTTTCAAGTGCTTTACGGTGGATAATATTTCATGTTTTTCTGTATTAAGCAAAAACACATAAATTTCTTGGCTGTCCGACTCGTCAGCATCCATCATACAACTGGTCATCTGAAAAATATGCATTTTCTACTTCCGTCCGCGCACTTGAAGTAATTGAACTTGCGCCTTGTTGATAATCATCGGGAATGCAAATGAAATGGGGGAACTACAGTCATTTCAAATCAAAAGACATGTTGGTAGGAATAATGGGCACATCTCCTTCAATAGACTTTCCGTTCCGCAATTCTTGCCTCAGATTGATCTTTTGATTCTGATGCGCGTGATCGGTTAGCACATAAACGTTGTCTTTCGATTCTTGCCGCATATTGAAGAATGTGAATTTCAAATTTTTAAACGACTTGCTTCATTGTTCGTTCGTCATTCCTCGTTTGTTTGAGAGGCCCGAAAGCGCTCATGTCTACGTGCTGCGCTGATAGATATATTAAGTGACGAACGTTTGAGAAGCATATTTTTTGACGAAGCAATGAACACGATATACGATTTTATAACCGAAATACCGTTTGTCGATTCAGTGAATAAATAGAAAAGTTACTATTTGCACTGGAAAATGTCCATTATATATCACTTAACTTGATCGACATAGATAATAACAATTATATTTTGTATATGTGTGAAAAACTCTGAATAATATGCGCGGTTTGATGCAGCCAAAATATTATGCAAACTGAATGACAGCATTGTGTGTAGATGACTGCTCATTAACGTAAAAAAAAAATAGTGCTTGAACTGAATATTTTCGATTTAAGTTATTCACATTGATTGGCATCGATGATAATAATTTTATTTTGTTTGATATATGTCCAAATAACTCCGAATGATACATGCCGTTTGCTGTTCGTCTTTTGTCGATTGTCAGTTTAAAAAAAAATCAATTATAGAAACTTATGAAACGATTTGTTTGTAAATTTTATTGTGTTCAAAATGAATACCATAAATCGTACGATACCCATAACCTTCGCACAATTGCAAGCAATAATTTGGTAAGGATTTCATAGTAACATGATGAACGGTACGGCAGCGCATAGAATACGAACAAACAAAAATTCATTTTTATATATTAGATATGCGCCAATTAATAGATTTAGAAAATAGCTGCTGAGCCTCGATTAAAGCGGGTACGCTGTATGTATTAAACTATGTATGCCTTAAGTAAAATTGAATTATTGGATTAATAATATAGCTATTTTAAAAAGTCACATAATACTTTTTCTCGTATTTCTTTTTTTTATAGAAAATGTCACATTTCATTCCATTTCATACAAACACGTGCAGAAAATGACCCTCTCCTAGGTTTAGTTCGCACTGAGAGTAAATCTTTCATACTTTGCCAAAGTGATGGTCATTCGCTGATAGGAACTCACTTTTCCCGCTGACTCATAATTGCCCGTACACGTTAAATTTTATTTTAATTTTTTGCGAAATAAATTGTTGGAAAATAGAACTAAGGGAATTTTTTAAAAATCATTAAGAATAGAAATTTAATGCAGAGGTTAAAACATTAATATTATTGAAAAGGTCAGCTTTTTTAAATTGTGAAATAACATTTGGAAAATGCAAAACCGACTGGCGTATGCACGAAGGCGTGTACGGTTTCCATATCTGAATCTTTGGGGTACTCTTGCATCAGTAAATGGAATGTTATCAAATATTTTTTTCTTTTACTGTTTCACATTCATTAGTATTCATTCATCTTTGTCATTTTAAAAGTGAATTTCAGAGTTTAATTTTTTAGCGTTTCGTCCGAGAAATTTCTACCACTTAACATTTACATTATTTAAGTATATAAACATCATTCCATATACTATTAACATCATCCTCTCATATCAATACTATTCTATGTATTATTGACTGCTTTCAGTCATAAGCATTGTGCCATCAGCAACATACTATTAACAAGTATTCAGATCTTTCCAAAATCCCAGCATTGATTTTGGTCTATTCATAAAGCGGTCCATAAAGTTTTATGTATAATAATCCTATTTTTATAAATTTATGTTTCATTATTAAAGGAATTAATGAGCTTGAGGCATCCAGATTTATCTTTAGAAATTCTCTTAATTATAGAATTTCCAAAAAACTAAATAAATTCCGACATGAACTTTTAAATAGAGTTGGTCTCGAAAATTGCCTATTTTTTATTATTATTAAACCAGATAATATACTTCGTGTTTTATATCGCTTATTTAACATTTTTTTTCTGATTACACCTATGTTATATTTTTGCATTGATTCTAATCTTATTTTGGAGAGCAGCGGCAGCGTTTATTTTAAGCAAAGAAAGAGAACAATTCTATTTCTTGTTGAAATCATAAACTAACAAATATTCTACAAAATAAGTAATATGAAGGCATAATTTTCAAAATAAAAATGCTAAAAATAACAATAAGGTGGATGCATGAAATGTCTAAACTTTTTTTCTAATTCTATCCTATTTAATGCAAACATATATATTTTTTTAATTAATACAAAATTTGTGGGAGAATTGTTATCTTTTTTTTACAAAAGAAATGAAATGCATTACATCTCGGAAAAGAATTTGAATACTATTTCACTTCTTAAAAAAATTAAAGTAAGCAGGATTTCTTTGTCCCTTATTCAAAAAATTCCTATTGCTTACAATTTCCAAGCTCTAACTGTTTCAAATTGCACTGGATCTTCGTAGACAAACTTTTCAAAAGCGATACAAACAAACTTATCAATAAAATCTCACGAGGCGAACACTCCATCGGCATTTTAAGCCAGATAAAGCATCCGAAAAACGAAGCGAGAAAGAAGGAAAATCGTTCAGTCCGTTTGATTTAAAACTTATTAAACTGCTCTCATTTCCTTTAACGTACATCCCAGCTTTATCATAACGATATCCCATCAACTTTTCCCTGCTTCCTGCCTTATCTGTTACTTATCCACCGTACTTAATAGCCGCATGCCGCTTATAACATCCATCGGTTGTCAAAAAAAAAAAAAAAAGTTTTTAGTTCCTCTTGGAGTGAATTCTGCCCGTCTTTTTAACACCTCATATCCGCTGTGAAGCAGACAGGTCTTTTTTTTTCTTTACTTTTTATCCCTTTATTTTTTTTATTTTATTTGTACAGATATATACTTTCTAAGTTTCGGACGGGAGATTTAAGGGTTTATCACCATTTTTTGATTATCTGATTTGAAGGAAGAAATTTTACGACAGTTTTAAGGAGCCAAGAACGTGACATAATTCTTGTATCGAATGCAATTTATGCCGGTGTAATGGAGTCAGGTTCTTTAGTCGTGAGAAGTCTCCGGCTCGAGTCGAGGCATGGAACGACTTTCTGGAAATTATGGATAACGACATTTTTTCCCCCTTTCTTTCCATCACTAGAGGGGAATTGCGAATGTCGAGCTTTAGAAGCATCAAGAAGATGCGCTTTATAAGTCGTTGGTGGACGGAATATGGGCATATTTTTGACTTAATGATTTCCAAATTTCCTTACAGTCAAGTGAAATTTTGGGAATTGTTCAAAGACTATAAGATAAAACTTTTGAAATATTTTTGCAAATCTTTGCGTTAAAGATTGGAATAGTTCTATAAAACGTTGATTCGATGGATTCGGAAATAAATTTTAGCATTATAAATGAAAGTTCCTTTTAGGACTTAAAATTTTCTTAATAAGAAATAGAAAGGATCCATTTTTTTCTTGGCTTGTTTCACACAAAGCCAATAATGTTTTGAAATTTTTGTCAATGATTCCATTTACTTTGCATAATATTTCAAACGCAGTATTGGCAGGCATATTCCAGAAAGAGTAAAATTTTTCTTCAAACAGAATCACAGATTTCCTGGTTTTGGTTACTACCGTTTTGGTAAAACAGCAATTTTTCTGAACCTAAGGTAGAACCTTGTTTAAACAAACTCTCTATTTTGGAGTGATTTCAACTTATTTTTAAAACGTTCAGTAAGTTCATAATATTAATCTAGTAGAATATCTTCAGTCTTTTATGAATATCGAGCAACATGACATTCATTATTAACAGGAGTCAGAATATTCTAGAAATTCCCTAAATTAAACCTCATATTGCAAAAAAAAAAAAAAAAAAAATAGAATATTCAGATAATCAGATCTGAATATTAAGATAATCTTTATTTCAGATATTCAGATTTATTAAATATGGAAAACTGCTACTTGCAGATATTTATCTGACAGTGCATCTTCCAATGGCTATGGCTTTGAAGAATTTTATACATTACGCCCAACGCTGCTTGCTCACTTTGATTAGTCTGCAGTCGTAACATCAACTTTATGAAAAAGAGAAGAGGGAGAACTTAACGTTTAAGATATCCCTGTGGAGTATTGGAATGTTGAGCAAGAAATTAAAATGATTTGTTTGTATTTACTTTTTAATAAAATGATGTATTTCAGTAACAAGGAACATTTAAAAATATTGAAGATTTATTCTGCATGTAATCGAAACGCCGGTCTAGTTGCAAAAGAGTACGAAACGTCATTTCCTCTAGAACGTTCGTTTACGGAACGGTTTGGTGATTACAGATTACAGGACCCGTACTTTCATGACAAAGGATGGGGAGGATGAGCCCTCATAAATGTGATGCAGAATCGACATCTTTTTCAAGTGCCCTTCTGTTATTGTGTAGATAGCATCAGCATTCCTAAAACGACATGCAAAAAGTATTTCAACTTAATATCCGGCAGCATTTGTGAAGGCCATGGATTACTGCAATACTTACTTAGATCACAGAACGATTGATTTCGAGTCACCGGGCTCTACTTTAGCTAAAAATCAAAAACTTTTTTTTCCTTCAGAAATGTCATTTGAACAGATGAATATCGCTTTAATCGAGAAAGAAATATTCATCTTTAAAGCGATCACTTTTGGAACAATAATTTTTTTTTTTCGTTTAAGAGGTTCACCATCAGTGACAATTTTTCAAAATTGTATGGTGGAGCCTTTTGAAAGATTCCTTAATGAGTCTCATTTTGAATAACAGCATATAAAGTGGTTATCGATGTATTCAATTAGTTTTGATTGGCATTACGTCTGAACGAAGGGCACGTTCTGCAGAGCTTTGCTGATAAATTTTAAAAGCTAGAATAAATGTCACAAATAATAGCTGGATCACACGTATTATTAAAAGGATGCTCTGTAGATGAGTGTAACAAACAAGTTTTACGCATTGACATTTTTTTTCACTATAGGAACAGCATAATATATATATATATATATATGTGTGTGTGTGTGTGTGTGTGTAATGATATTTTAATCCTAATTTCAATTTAATTAATTTTCAAGATTTTATCTTAATCTAGCCCATAGCAACTTCATTCTAAAATATTCTCTTATTTCGTGATCTAATTCCACTTTCGGTTTAAATAATCCCTTTGTAAAAATAATGCGCCATCAGTACTACGTATCAAATGAAAGTGATACTTTTGCCCTTATCAGAGGTCAAAATATGTATTTCATATGCACGTGGCCGGAAATCCTATGTTATATAAGACTAGTGATCATTTGTTTTAAACCTGCACTCTGCTTCAACCTAAATAATGTTACATATTATTTAGCCAGCAGGATTTGAAATTCTTTACATATTATTTAGTCGATAGGATAGTTTCTTGTGAAAAAGTTTTAAAAGAAATTAAATTCCCGGGATGAGAGGTAATTTGATGTTACGGTACGGCTTCTTGATATTCCCCGTGCATCGAAGATGGATCCGTATTGGTGCGGCCACCCACGCTTTTCTCCGATGGTGAAGCTCTTTCAGCTACTTCGTTCCAGGACGAAGTTCCATACCAACCGATGCAACATTCCCTGCATTCCGTCATGTTACCGCATCATCGCTACTTTTGCCCGTAATCTGTGATCTCATCTGTTATTCCTGTTCTGCTGTTCAATACCCTTGTGTTTTTGTGTTCCTTGTCACCATAAAGAAGTTCCATTTAATCAGTGCTCAAAATTTCTTAAAAAAGTATTTGTGCTGCTTATCGTCAAGTCGTTCCAATCTGTGCCATGATTCATCAAAAATTTATTAGTGTTTAAAAAAAGCCTCCATCAACTGACTCAATGGATGAAATTCAAAATTTATATTCTGTACTTTTGATTTGATTTTAAATTTCATTTTCTATTATAATATAAGTGCAAATAATCTTTTTATATTATTATTGAAAATATCATGAGTTTTAGTTTAAAATATTGAGTTTTTAATTTTTTTTCAAATTTATTATTTAAAAATTATGCATACAAACCTTGTGAAAGAAAAAAATTGCTTACCAAGATTCTTATATACTTAATAATTAATGACACTTGATAATTAGACAAAGGTAGTGAATACCTCAGGGAAAATTGATACATCTCTGACTGTTATTAAGCTGCCCTCTATTATCATTGTGTCCAAATACTTGTTTTTTACAAAATATAAATATTTTTTATATTGTTTTTTTTCCCTCCAAGTGCTATAAGAGTATTTTGAGTCTTGAGTTTGTTGGATTCATTCACAAGTGTTTTGTTTGAAATCTTTGAATTTTGCATTTACTACTTTTGGTTCCAAGTTTTTCATTTGATATTTTTGAATTTTACAATTATTATTATCATTTTCAAATGATTTATTTGAAATACATGAATCTTACATTTATTTACATTTCCAAAAGTTTTATATGAAACCATTCCATTTTGCAAATATTATTTTCATTTCCAAGATTTTTATTAGATATTTTTGAATCTTATATTTATGGTTTCAGTTGCAAGTGTTTAATATGAAATATTTCAATTCTGCAAATATTATTGTCATATCCAAGTTTTTTTACCTAAAGTTTTGAATCTTGTGATTTATTTACAGCTAAAATACTTTACTTAAAATCATAACTACACTGATATTTCATTTGACTGAAATCATAACAATATTGATATTATATTTAATAAATTAATACTTTATTTCTAATTGAAATATCTTGTTGAGTCAGATTTCCTAACATTTAAGAATAATATACCCTTAATTATCCAAAATATAAATTACCCCAAATTAAATTCTATAGTTCAGTTTTCAATATTAGTTACCCCAAATTAAATTCTATAATTCAGTTTTTGAAGAAAAATGGTCAAAATAACTTTGCGCTCTATATCATTTAAATTTTAATATTTTGTTATTACTGTTGATTATTAAGGTTCTTATTTTCACAATTATAATTCTTAGTATGTTTGTACTTCTGGTATAAAATGTTAAATGAGATGTCTGGATTAATATTTGTATAATGCGAAGATAAGGGAAACTGAGGTGTCACTATCAATATATGTTTAAATTAAACTTACTTGAACACCACTGTAAAATATTTCCTAGATTTTATCTTAATTTAGCAAATAGTAACTTCATTCTAAAATATTCTCTAATTTTGTGATCTAATTCCATTTTTGGTTTAAATAATCCCTTTGTAAAAATAATGTGCCATCAGTACTACGTATTAAATGAAAGTGATACTTTTGCCCTTATCAGAGGTCAAAATATGTATTTGTTCTGCACGTGGCCAGAAATTCTATGTTATATAAGACTAGTGATCATTTATTTTGGCCCTTTTCGTTTCTTTCATACTTCTGCTTTTGTGACGCACTGCGTCTGCTTCAACCTAAATAATGTTACATATTATTTAGCCGGCAGGATTCGAAATTCTTTTCACGCACACACACACACACACACACACACACATAGTATAAAACAAATAGAAAATAGGTAAGACATAGAATAAGCGAAGAGTTGCATCCTGACTGCATTCAGACAACTATGAAGAACTCAGTCAGTGTTATGATTTGATCATGCATGTCAACAGATGGTATTGGTCTCCTTTATGTTATCAATGGGACATTAAATGCAATAAAATGCATTATAAATATTGTTATAGAGCCAAAACTTACACCCTCCATCAGTGATCTCTTTCCCAACAATGATCATTTATTTTTCACCAGGATTCAGCTCCTTGCCGCACAGCAAAAATATCGAAAGAGTGGTTTAGTACAAAGGGCATTGTTTTCTTGGCCAGGAAATAGTCCTGACTTCAAAATTATTGAGAACTGACTTGTGTCCTGACTTGAGAATTATTGAGCGCCTTTGACAACTCTTATACATATGAGGCGTTCATCAAATAAAAGAAAATTAATTGAGGCTATAATTGTTTCCTGGCATCATTTTATAATGAATGAAGAACTTAAAACTCTTGTCAGCTCAATGAAACACCAGTGTGAAGCTGTAATAAAAAATAATGGCTTCCGTAAGTACTGATAACTCATTGCAGTCATCAGCATCTAATGTATCTCAATAATTACTGTCACTTAACTTTTTTTTCTATTGTAAATAATTGAATTTAACTTTTCGTATAGAAATCAGCATTAAATTTTCTTTAAAATGATATGTAACGGTTTGCATTTTGTGAAACGTTACATTTTCCATAAGCATACAAAGTTAGAAAATGGTCATCCATTTACTATCGCGATTGGTTGGTTCTATTCGCAAAGCTACCTGATGTCCCGTATTTCTTAATATTCATAGAAAGTTTTCTTCATGAAGCAAAGTTAATTTCTGGATTTAGGATGAAAAACGGGAAGCCGTTTTCTTTTCTTTCAAGGAAATAAATCGTTCCTGTAAGATTCTACCGATATAGGGCTTGTCTGAGGTCATTCCGGCGAAGTAGAATTCTTAATAGTCGTTCATTGCAAAACAATTACTTTGCTTTTGAAAAATAGTTCTTTACTAACTTCAAACAGAGGTAATTCCCATTTTTAAAAAAAAACCTGCGGAAATTTTTTTTTAAAAAAAAGCTAAATTTCGAGTTTTTACTTCGATTTTTTAAAATATTTTGTGAGGATTCTAGCAAATTTACTTAGTACTTAAAAAGAGGAGATAAGAGCCTCGCTTTAGGAGGCAACCCGTTTTCAAAAGGAACACTGTAATGAGACCAGATTAGGATTTCTCTAAAGGATGAAATGTCTACAATTTTCATATGCAGTATAGGATGGATGCTAAAGGATGATGAAATGACTAACAAATTTCAACATTTAAAGATTTTCATTAAAAAAAATGACTATCAAAATTTCTTTGAAAAACTCGACAAAGGTTGTAATACGGCTATTAAATAATTAAATTTATGATCCGGGACATCCTGAAAATATCAGAAGACCAAGACATGTTTATCTGTAGCTAGCCGAATGGTAACTTGCTTCAATACCACATAAATGACCCTGAGATTCAAATTTTGCAGATAACTTCATTATGTTAACAAGCAACATTTTTTTTCTTTTAAATTTATATTTTTTATCTTATTCCTATTATGTCCTCATGCAACTGATAAAGCACTTTCTTCTTGACAGTGTGATTGCATTGTAATGCCTCTTCACCAAATCGATAACAATATCAGGAAGCTAAGAAGCTATGAGTTCAAGAACTCCTGAACCCTCCCGCATAATGACTAAAGTGAATGGGTGAAAAAAATGAACCTGAACTCTTTTCAAAATGATCGAATAAATTCTTATAGTTTTAAAATTTAAAATTCCAAAATGAGGTAGAATTTCTTACTTTTCATAAACGATTTCTATAAAACATAATGGCACACATTTTAGTTGA
The DNA here is from genome assembly GCF_947563725.1 of Argiope bruennichi. Lineage (NCBI taxonomy): Eukaryota > Metazoa > Arthropoda > Arachnida > Araneae > Araneidae > Argiope > Argiope bruennichi. The sequence continues at coordinate 616,662 of NC_079155.1, forward strand.
GAAACTTTTATAGGTTTTTCAATGGGACAGCATTACATAGCTTCAAATGTCTGTCTCATTCAAAGATTATAAATTTCTGGAGATATGGTTTATGTACTATTATATTTATACAAAAAGTCTTCAATAACATTCACCAGACTAAAGATACTCTGAACAATACATGCATTTCTGAAGCATTAATGTATATACAAAAACTTACTAAAGAGAGTTTATATGTTTATTTTACAAAAAAAAAGTAGAAGTAGGAAAAAACATTTAGAAATTCCTTTCACTTTTAAAATGAATAAAAATATTATATATATATATATGCTCAAACATGTTAAAATAAAAAAATAACAAAGATGGGTTTGCGTATTTATGAAAAAAGAAATCCTACTCTTCAGATGAAGGGTCTTATATAGAATGATCATGATTTTGTTGAAACCTAACGGCCAGAAAAAATAATTTTAGGTCTAATGTACAGAATAAATTCTCAGGTATCAAAATATCATAAATGAATTCAATTCTGAAAGGAAATGTTTCGCAGAATAAGTCATTTCCGTGCTTATAGTTTTTTTGCTCAAGAAAATAAGATAACGGTGACAATTTTTCAGAATCTACGACAGACAGCTGCATGACACTTTTTACGTTTAACTTATTTATCATTTTAATTAAAGCTAATGAAGGAAGGAGTTTTTTTCCCATAAATAGGTTTTTCATAAATATTCATGATCCATTTATTTTTAAATAAAATGCTGCGTAATATTCGTTAAAAAATGAGTCGGGGGAATTTTTAAAGGGCTTCCTTATAATAGACAAATGCATTTTTAAAAGTCTTTCTAAAAAATAAGTGTTAACTGTCACGAAAGGGAACAGAAAATATATTTTTTATTTCCTTTTCCTATAAATAATATAAAATGTGTTTATGCATTTAAAAAACTAACATAGATGTGAAACTTAGTTTAAAAATGAATGTTGTTGTTATAAGAAGATAAATGACTAAAAACAATCCAGGAAAAGAAAACTGACATACAGATTAATAAATGAAAAAAACAGTATATATCACATATTTAACAGAACAAATGAATTGTATCCCAATGAGCAATGTCTCTAATGTGGACTTTTAAAACGTTTTTATATCATCCCCAATAAATAAATGGTGGAAGTTTTATGACCCAAAAGCAGTGCCTGGTCATCATTCGCCAAACATAATGTATTTAATGTCTTTATCTCTCTTTCATTATGAAAAAAAAATTTAAAAACAGATAAAAAAGGCATACATCAGCAAGATTTAATCCATATTAGATTAGGAAAATCCAATATCGGTAAAATAATAATAATAATAATAATTTTATATTCTCTCATTTCTCATGTTTTCCAAATCATGGGGTGCATTTGTAAAAGATTTCATTCTAAATTTATTAAAATGGATAGATATAGTCAAAATATACCTTATCGATTAAATCGAATGACGTAACGCCATAAGCTGATTTTTCCTTCCTGATAAGGTGATTTTTCCTTCTTTAAACGGGTGATTATGTGTGAAAAAAGTAAGTCCAGTTCTGAGTCTTTCTATTTTACCATCTTTCTGCGATTGATATTTATTTGTTGGTAATTTCTAATTAATGACTGTATATAGTGCGAGTTTATTAATTTGATTGTCAAATATTCTTCTAATTTTGTTTATTTTTTCAGTCAGATTGGGCGAAAGAGCATTTAGAGGAGCGAAAGAGCATTACATAATAGTTGCACTCTTTGAAGCCCTGTCTACAACCTCGTTCCTGATATACTTAGACATCCCGAGATCCAACAAACAAATGTGTCGCATCTTTCAAAGAACGAATTAACGAATTAGTTTAATGCATCACATGACTAATAGATGATACTACCTTGGTGTGTGAGCTAACCTCAATAGAATTTTTCAATTCTATGTAAACAAATGCCACAAATTTGTGTTTGCCACAAGAAGTGGAGCAAGCGTTTATTTCTTTAAATATTACACCTTGATGTATACATTTAACTACGAAATTTCGTTAAATAAGATGGAAAATAGCGTGAATACACTATGACTTCTGTGAAAAGTAATAAAAAGAAGAAAAAAAAATCAAACTTTTACTTGGCACCCTTAGTGTAAAAATGCCAAATATTAATATGTTTCTCTTATATTCATCTACGAAAATGGTAAGTTTCACGCTTCTTTTTACAAATTTTTCAGAAAATTTAAAGACAAATGTATTGATTTAAAACATTTTTTATACCTCGTATTGGAGCTTGAAAGAATCTTTTATTACATGGTTCAGGGATAACACAAGTAACAATAGATTATGAAAGGAGTGGTGTCTAAAAATATTAATGCATTTATTAACGCTTATTATAGTTTTTAAATGTATCAAATAGTACATTAATCGAAAAGTTTAGTGAACTTGTTAAAATTGAGGATCTTTGTCATCTGTACCAAACTGCATTTCTCTTACGATGCTTCTTATTCTTACAGTTGCATGGCAAAATATACAACATAAGTCATCAATATTTCAAAACGTTTCTTTTGAAATATTGATGAAAGGCACCATTTTTGAGAAAGGTTTGAGATCACGCACATAACTGCGAACAAAAGATTTTTTTTCTCTAATTTGTACTATTTCTCTGAGGTACCATACATGTGCAATTTTTAAATATTCCTTCGCTACTCTATTAAATCGAAGTTGCAACTATCGATCAATCGAAATGTACAACGAGTTGCGTGATCAGCAGATTTCTTTCATGTCATGATGGTTGAATTCTCTACTGCAAAAAGAAATGTATATGACAGTTTTTCTATCAGGAACAATTTTCTGTTCCTATGATAAATGTTTCCGTCTAAATATAAGTTAAAACCCTACGAATTTATAAATAAATAACACAAATAATTTATAAATAAAATTTTGTAGATAGAAAGAGTTTACAACGAAATATTTTACTAAATGACAATTTACTATTAAGGAGTAACGGAAATTTTTTAAAACTTTTTTATCAACCTCCATGGAAGTTGCTTCCATTTAAGAATTACCACACATTTGCCTACCTTATTTAAATAAACTTTGCAATTGGAAAGATACGTTAAAGCGCAATATTTAGAAATAAATTTTTGTATTTTTTTATGACTCTGTATGTTACATATTTTTTTCTTACCTTGTGATTTTACAATTCATTGTCTCCTGAAAATTGCATAAATTTTCTCCGTGAATGTTGAAGATAATCTTAGATTAAAGACAACAGGAGATCAAATGTGATTCCCAGATTTTGATCCATCTTTAAGGGCTAGTTTAAAGTCATTCAAATGATGTCTGTGATAGAGGAGTAATAGGGAAAGAAGCTAAATCAGATGTTTTTTTTTTGTTGTTTTTTTTGTTCTCGATGTATAAACTCCTTGTGTGCCAACAACAGTACACAGTTGACAGTAGAATAAATTTCAAATATAAGGACGCAGGCATAAATGCAAAGAAAGAAGAAAGAAAAATGGGGGGGGGGACAAGTAGATACACAAACCAAAGCAAAAATGAAACAAAATTGCTCACATAGTAACAGAAACATACAGTAGATGATATAGAACAATTGAAGAAGCATGATCATATAAAATATTCAAAATACAAATACAAAAGTATATATGCAAATATATGTAGGCAAACACACTGAAGTAAAGTTTAAATAATACGGGGGAAAATACGATTAATATATGTACAAAAGGAAATGAAAGATGATTTACTCTGTACAAAGGCAGATAAATGAGGAGGCCAAATTAGATTGTTCCTTAGAAGGCAGTTCCTGAGTTTACGTCTTTCCGGAATAAACTTGGTGCACTCAAATATCAAATATTTGGCATCCTTGGCTGCACCACTGTAGCACGAACACCTATCAATCGCTGACAAATTTAATCGTTTTAAATATGCTTTAAAGTTTCCATGCCTAGTCAGAAACTGGATAAGCTTAAAATTTGACTCAAAGAAGTTAGCCTTTAGGCGTCTCTGTATGGATGGAATAAATTCCTTAGTGAGCTGCGCATTAGTCGATGATTGATATAAAGTGATCCATTCAGATATAACTTTATCTTTAAAGAAATTTTTTAAATAAGATTTCGGAATGCTCATAGGAATGGAATTAACTAGTTTTGTCGCTTCTTTGGCAAGCCAGTCGGCGCGTTCATTGCCATAGATTCCTGTATGACCTCTAACAAAAGAAAAGGAAACTTGCACACCTCTGCCTTGAAGATGACTCAGGTTGGATTGTGTTTTAACAATTATTTGGTTTAGGGAATTGATGTTATTTTAGGCATGTAATGATGAAAGGGAGTCGCTGCAAATTAGGAACTTTGATGAAAGGTTTTCATTGTCACAAATCCAAGAAACTGCTTGGGCTATGCAAAGCAATTCAGCCTTAAAAACACTGCATTAATCTCTTATATCGAATTGATGAGTTTCAGTTTCAATACAATCTTGGAAAACAACAAATGCAAGCCCAACCTTATTGTTAATTTTACTATCATCTGTAAAACAGACAACAGGAAAGTTGTCTTCAATATTATTATGATAACTAATTAAATTAAGAGGAAATCCTTCAAAAGGATGGGGAAGTTC